>NC_051177.1:61999124-62044124 GCF_013339695.2 Rhipicephalus sanguineus | reverse complement strand
AACGTACACCCAGCCGTCCTTTTGTTTTATGGTATTTTTTTCTTTTTAGTTATGTCTGTGCTGGGGCACTTGGCACTTAGCAGCTGTCCTGTGCCGCATACTCCAATGCGCGCGGCGTCTCTCGCAAACATTCTGATGCTTCAGTAGTGTTATTATCGAAGTTTCTCTTGCGTGGTGCTTCGTTACCAAGTCTGGAGAATGCAAGCATGGGGAATTGCTTTGCGTCTAGTGGCTGTCACCCATCGGAGATTTGAAGGATCTCGTGAATGTAAGTTTGACTTACATGCACTAAGATTAATTTGTATGCAAATAATATTCGAACAGCTATAGCACCACCGGTACCGATGCTAGATCTCACAGAACAAGCATTGACACAACAACCGCTATCTCGGCGTAGGTCTCTTTTTCATTTATTCAGAGTTTTTAAAATAATAATAATAATAATAATAAAAAATTGGAGGACGCTTAAGCTTAGACTTTAAGAGTTAAACGCGATAGCGATATTCTGTTCCTAGTGCGCAGTTCCAACATTACCAGTGTTTAACAGAATGCGCGCACTGAGGTGTGTGCCTTATGTAATGGGTAGCATGCTTTAAACCAGGAGCTATTATGCGCGAGAAACTTTTTCGAAGTTGCGATGCACCCACTACATGGTCTGAAGGGAATACGCGCAGTAATGTGTGTGCCTTTTGTAATGGGTGGCTGTCTTTAAACCACCAAGTCGTTATGATATTGACATGGTGTGACGCCCGATGGCAATGTACACTTGTACCACGCAATATTACTGCGATATTACATCTCGTACTGTGACACCTGTACACCGTACGCGTATTTTTGGGAAGCATGAAAGTTACTTTCAGTGCAACTCCAAGCAGAGGCGTGGCTGTGTGGTAGAACACCTGCTTGCCACGCAGACGGCCTGGGTTCGATTCTCACTCGGACCCAACATTTTTATTATTTATTTTATTTGCAGCTCTTTCGATTTTTCGGTCACGGACAAGATGATGATTTTTCGCTCACCACCAACGGCCCCGACGCCGACGGCGAAATTTCTGCGATACGAGCTCTTTAACGCTGTCGCGTTAATAATATCTGGGGTTTAACGTCCCAAAACCACTATATGATTATGAGAGACGCCGTAGTGGAAGGCTCCGGAAATTTCGACCACCTGGGGTTTTTTAATGTGCACCTAAATCTAAGTACACGGGCCTCAGACATTTTCGCCTCCATCGAAAATGCAGCCGCCGCGTCCGGGATTCGATCCCGCAACCGTCGGGTCAGACGTCGAGCGCCATAACCACTAGACCACCGTGGCGGGGCGAGTTTTTAAAATCATAATCCGCCTTTTTCACGACGCCCCGGCGCATGCGCTCTCCTCTAGCGGAAACGTCGCGAAACGTCTCTTCATCTCGGAGGCTTTGCTTCTGGCAATACCGGTTTCCCGGCCCCTACCGAGCTCCTACCAAAACGGCAGAGGACAGCACAGGAAAATAAAAGGCATATTTGATTGTTAACAGAAGTTCTTTCTTAGCTGTCCTTCTTTTCCATCCCATACATTACATAAGATTCTATAGTTTTTTTCTGGTCAGCTTACTGCAATATGCCTTTATCTTACTGCCAAGGTAAGCTCTCTGATTAGTTCTTGCTTTTCACAGTCTGCGCCATTTCTGCTACGGTTTACATACTTATAGTCCACTCGAATTTACTGTTATGTAAAGTCGATGTTGTGAGCAAATATATAATGATCCGGGCACGCCTCGCGTATACAGTAAGAAAAATTCTGCTTATTATTTAGTAAGATAGCGAAATTGAGTTTCCTTTATAATTACACAAATTATTAGGAGCCATTTTAAATATGTTAGCAAAGGTATTCGAGAAGCACTGTTATACCAAGTGCTCCGTTTTTCTCATGAGCGTCCGAACGAGCCGTTACGCTATTTTCCACAGGAACTGAATTTAATTCTCATAGCTATTAGGGGTTACCCGCCGTGGTGGTCTAGTGGTTATGGTGCTTGACTGCTGACCCGAATGTCGCGGCGGCCGTATTCCGATGGAGGGAGAATGCTAGAGGCCCGTGTGCTTATATTGAGGTTTTAGAAGCCCAGGTGGTCGAAATTTCTGGAGCCCTCCATTACAGCGTCTCTTATAACCATGTCATGGTTTTGGGACGTCAAACGCAACAATTATTGAGCTCTTGGGGGTGCTGCCTGTATCATGTTTCTATGCTTATTCGTTGTGCTTGATACGTAATCGCTTTTCTATTTTACTTAGATATTTCTTTTTGTTTTCCTTGTTTAGGCTTCCCTAAATTATTTTACTGTTAGTGATCACTAGGGAATCAGAGCTATAAGTGGCATTAGTCTGAATAGCGGCGGTGTCCTGTGGCGCTTTGTGCCACTGTACAATACGTCTGAATCGTTTCTAGGCGGCACATGTTCTCGGTGACGTACACCTGTCCGGTGAGCCGTTATTGCGAAAACCGTATTACGTTTATGGGCAAGGAAAAACCCCACAGTGGTATCTGCACCGTCGTTCGGAATCTTCTTATTGGAGTTCTTATGATAACATGGGAGCCCGCTAGCTGGTCGGCAAGCAGAGCAGCGACTCCCATCAGTTATAAAAGCGTTCACGAAAGTCGCGGTTCATTATAGCACAGAATAATGAATGAGCGTCCGATAACCGAACAACGCTGTACCTACATGGGGCATCTGGAAACGTCAAAGCAGCAATTTCTTAACTAAGTGTAAGTGGGTAGGAACCGATGGAAAGTTGAAAAATCGCTGTCAGTTTAAACGGCGCTAACATTCTGGCTTAATGGAAAAAATAAAGAATACAATTTTTCATAAAAAGGAGAAGGTATGGTAAACACGTTTCATACCAAGAGATATTGAACTGCTTATAATTGACGTAGAGGTTAATGAAGCGTGTCGCATATATTAAACTCTACACTCTGTGTTGTTCCCGGTTCCTATTATAGTTGTATATCTTTACCCGCTCAGAGAGAGCTCTTAATGCTTGATAGATTTAGAAATATTGGAGGGAATGAAGATCGGTGCTAAAGAATAACGCCCTTATTAACTTACAAAAAAGAAACTTTCCGGGGTGTATGATGAAACTGTGTAAAGAGAGAGAGAACAGGCTTCATATATTTTGTACGTTCGCTCAACCGGCACGAAATTCCCGGTTCAGAAGCGAAGGACGTGGTCGATAAATTTGACCCGCCTTCTTATCTCTTGCCGTCAGGATAGGTTCCACGTAATTAAGCAGGATATGCAAACGCAAGACATTAGTGCCATCCATATCAGGAAGTTTCCTCATTCTTTCACACGCTATGACTCAGCGCATAGCATAAGGCTCAGTAACATTAACTATCTGTGTACTACACCATGCCATATTGTGCTGTCATAAGCCTCAGTAACATTAAATATCTGTTTTATACACTATGTTGTATTGTGCTATCATAACGCTTAGTAACATTAATTATCTGTGCACTAAAACGTGCCATTGCACACTTTGGAAGGCAGCTTGAGAAGAAGAGCTCATACTGATTCGAAAATTTTGCTTCCGAAAGCAATTGCTACACATGAAAAGGAAGGAAGGAAAACGGGAGAGAGGAAAGACAGGGATGTTAACCAGTTTGGCATAACCGGTATGCTACCCTGTACAGGGGAAGGGATGGGGGAGATTGAAAGAAGAGTAAAGAAAGAGAGAAAGAGAGGGGAACACACATGCACACACATAACGTCACAGCGCAGAGCGGCAGTCTTGTGCGGTATGCGGCATCATTAAAAAGTCTACAGCCGCTCGCGTAAGTCTGTTGTCCTTAGGAATTTGAGCAATGCCTTGGTTGCTTGAACTCTCGATGACTTATCAGGACGACATTGGAGAATCGTGTCTAGTGTCAACGGTCTGTTGTGAAGATGAGCGAGAGCGAATACCAGGGATCGTCTCTGCGCAGCGTAGCGAGGACAGTCGCAGGAGATATGTTGCAAGGTCTCCTCGGTGCCGCAGGCGTCGCAAAGAGCGTTGTCGGCCATCCCTATTCGAAACGAATATGACTTCGTGAAAGCCACTCTTACCCATAAGCGGCATAGTAGAGTGGCCTCTCTTCGGCGGAGTCCAGATGGTACTTGAAGTCGCCGCAACTCGTTTAGGTGGTGTTGCCGATAGTTTTGGCTTCTTCACGTATTCAGTGTTGAGTGCGAAATATTCTTTGCGATCCTTTGAAGCATGGCAGCAGCATCAGACCTTGAAAGCGGTATAGCCTCTTCCTTGTCTCCTTGCAAAGCTGACCGAGCAGCATTATCGGCATGTTCGTTGCCAAGCACGCCGCAGTGACTTGGCAACCATTGAAATGTCACTTGGTGTCCCTTCTCGAATGACGTATGAATGAGGTGTCTTATCTCGAATACCAGTTGTTCATATGGTCCACGCCGCAGGGCTGACAAGAGAGATTGTAGGGCTGCTTTGGAGTCACTAAAAATTGACCATCGCTGCGGTTGTTCGCGATTGATAACACAAAGTGCAGTGCGAAAAGCTACACATGAAAAGTACATTCACTGGTAATGACGTGCTGATGATCTCTATTGTGGACGTAACTATACCATAAGTGGGTATTGGTGTCTTTTCTAACGTGCAGTGGATTCTCGTCAGAGTACAGCCCGTTGCGATCTTGCTGTTTTATTGCATTTTATTTGTACTCGTTTATTATTTTAGAATTATCATCAATATTTCGGTACGTAACAAGGAAACACAGCAGATGAAGTACTCCAAACCCTGTCCCTACACAATAACCCATTAGTAACAGAGATCAGGTAGAACTGATGGCTGTATGAAGCTCTCAGAGCACGTATTCTCAAAGTAACCACCGTAGTTGCTGCATGTTTGCCGCGTTAATGCTTCGCAGCTTGCTGCGCGTTTCTCAATCGGACTTTGAGAAATGTGCTAACATTTTGTCCTGTATATCTTGTCCAAACGCGCTCTACTAGCTTTCGTGAAACCTTTTGCTTGTATTGCGATGATATCGGCGTCAAATTTTAAAGTTCAGTTCGATGAAATGCAGCACCTCATTCACCATTCCTAAATTTACACGCTGCATTTTTAACATATTTAGTAGGCTCACCATAACTGACGGGTGAACAACGCAATCTATATAAAATTGCTACTGCTTATTAATTATGTTGCTGTAACAAGCAGATACTATATTCTCTTAAATTTCGCTTTTCTAACTTCAGGCCTACAAAATCTATAACATGAAAAAGAAAAACTGCGAAGCCGGGTGGAGGTTGTTGTGAAGTTCTTTTGTTTTAATTATGCGATTGAAAAAGGACACAACGCTGTGTTTCAGTGGATACCAAGTCATTGCGGTATCTCCGGCAACAATCTCGCCAATGAAACTGCCAGAAAAGCACACGTAGAGACAAACCTTGTTTCTATACCGTTATCCAGGATTGACGAGGCTCGATACCCAAGTAAGCTGGCGCAGAACATGACACTAGAAAAGTGGCAAACGTCACAGTTCACGCACCGTCGACTGTATTCTCTCGAACCATCTCTACGACTGTGTCTACTATCTTGGTCTTTCTCGTGAGGAAGATGCAGTGTTGTGCCGTCTGCGTCTGGGTGTATCATTCACCAACGCCTACACATTTAAGATCGAGATGGCCGACAAGGCCTAGTGCAACGACTGTGCCATTGATGAAATTATTGAGCACCTTTTGTGTTACTGCCCGACATACGCAAACGAGAGGCTTCACCTCCGTAGTGCTCTAAATAAACTGGACGGAAGTGCTTTCACTGTCGAGAGGATATTGGAATTTGGGACCATGGGGCTGTCCATCACAGTTCGGAAAGGCAACGAAAGCGCTGTTGCGTTTTCTCAAGGATACCGGACTGATTAGCCGTTTGTGGTGTCAAACGTGGAATTGTTACGTCGGCTGAAAGAGTGACTTTTTCTCTACTCCTCTATAACATTCCTTCCCCCTCCCCCTTCCCTAGTGCAGGGTAGCCTACCGGACTCAGCCCTGGTTAACCTCCCTGCCTTTCTTCTATTCTCATTCTCTCTCTCCCTCTTTCTTCAGACCACAGCTTATGAATATCTAGAGTCCCAACGACTTTAGCAGATCAAAGGTCAAACACCTGATATCAGTAGAAGATGATATTTAATGAAGACAAAGCGTGTTAGCAGTAAAGAATGATTGTTGTGATTCCCCCGGTTTATAAACAAGTTCAAGCAATAAATGGTTCTGGGTTTTCTTTCCTTTTCTTTTTTTTTAAAGTTTCGTCCGACAACGAAGAGAGAGGAAATAGTAGGCCAAGAATGGAAAAAACTCAAAAACGCTTAAAAAGGCGG
The DNA here is from genome assembly GCF_013339695.2 of Rhipicephalus sanguineus. Lineage (NCBI taxonomy): Eukaryota > Metazoa > Arthropoda > Arachnida > Ixodida > Ixodidae > Rhipicephalus > Rhipicephalus sanguineus. Next base: position 62,037,772 of record NC_051177.1, on the reverse strand, counting down.
CTGGTATTTGAGTTATAACTGAATAAATCATCCTTGAGATATGGAGGAAGACAGCGATGCAATTTTTCGAACAGAGAGTAAAAAAAAAATAAACCGAATGTGATAGCAAAGAATGACAAGATACAAGAATACAAAGATACGAGCACATTAACGAAATCCTTGCACGTATCACATGGTGCACAAGAGCAGCAGGATTCGGCAATGACGCTCTCGAGAAATGGCAGCAGAGAAAAGGGGCAAACATTGGCTTTCTCGCAACGAGTATCAGCGACGTTAAGCGTAAAGTTTAACTCATTGCTGACATCCACCTCTCTCCCCGTCAGTCCTATACGCGGCCTTTTGCCCCAAACCGCGCATCGCAACGGATCGATGTTCGGATTGCATGGTCGATCTGCGAGACAGCCACGGGTGTCATGCACTGTTGTACGCGCGACGGATGCTTCGGATCTCTAACTTCAACAAAAGAAAAAAGAACTTTAGAAAAACAAGCACACCAAAACGTGCCGCGCATCGCTACCACCTACGCGCGCTGTCAGACGGCAGCTAAGGCGTCATCTCTCGAGCGAGAAAATAAAAAGGAAAAGCAAGACGCGTGTCTTCTCGTTCGCCCTCTCATCCTCCAACTCGCGTTCTCTCTCACTTCTTGCTGCCATGCAAAACACAATCGAGCCCTGCAGTGCAATGCCCTCGTCTGAGAAGAAGGGAGTCTTCTCCGCGAGCATCTAGCACGTGGAGGAGACGTTTCTTTGCTTTTCGTGATGTCTTCACCAGACAGCGCGACACCGTGTTGGCGGCACCGGAATCAAAGGAGCGTTCCGGGATCGCGAGAGGCAGCGGGAGAACAAAAACTTTGTTCCGTGATGCGACAGTCGGCCCTCTACTTTCGGCCGCTGTTTTCTTCGGCAGATTTTTATGGCAGGGACTGAGGCAGAAATGACTGCTTTCAGGAACAAAAGCCCCAGCCGCAACCACGGATGGATACAGTACGCCACCTTATGGCTTGCAGTTTCTTTTCTTTCGTATTTGTTGAAGAAATCAGCTCCGTAGTAGTAAAACGCGTTCACGCGCCGTATTGGACTCCTCTCTGGTGCTTCTTTTGCACAACACGCGATGCACGCGTATGTACTAACGATGCTTTACGTCGCTAACTGAAACTTGTAGAGCCTTGGTTGACCTTTTGTAATATAGGTTTTTGAAAACGCTACCCATTGAGTACGGTGGTGTATTGCGGTGAAGCTCAACAAATGGCGGAAGGGGTAATGTCCAATACACCCGGGTATCCTATACCTTTACAAAAATGCTGTATATGAATTTATATGAAATCATCCATATTGGACATATCAAAAATTAGACAGATGCGGCCGTATACGGTATATAAGGGTCATATATAGCCATATCTGCCCAATTTTTAATATGCGTATACATGAGCTCCTTATACGATGTCACATACTGCCATATTTGTCATATTTTTTATATGCCCATATATGGGCTCCTCATATGATTCCATAAATGGCCATATCGGGCCAATTTTTATGTGTCCATATATGGGGTTTCTGTATGTACGGTGTCTTATATGGCTATGTTTGCTCTTTTAAACATATGTAGACAGGGACATAGGACTCTACGTGGTGCATATCTGAGGAGCAGTGTTGCCATCATACCATAAGTCATGTTTCACTGGCACGACGTTTAGTATAGAGGAAATTTTAGTAAGTACACTAATGAAGTCCTTTTGATTATTCTTTGAGACGTTGGAATTAACTGTGCAGGTGATTTTCGCGATGTCCGGAAACCCACCTGAAATGACGAAAGAGCATTATGTCACAGGTGATTCCAAAAAAGATATAAGTAATAACAATAAAAAAGTCACAGTTTCGCCGCAACGGCGAAGCAATGAATGCGATAGCAACAAATTAGAATGTCACACGAAGAACGGCAAGCAGCTCAGCACTTGCAACGCGCTGCTCGAGCGCAATGGACTGACGAAGAGAACACACACAGGACGACCGCGAAGTAACAACTCTCACAGCTTGACACTTGCAGCGCACTGCTCAAACACAAGGAAGGACACTCGAAAAGAACGCACAGGTACACACAGGACGAGTGCGAACTAACTGTTGCGGTTGTTACTTCTTCGTGCTTGAGCAGCGCGCTACAACCCAACGCTCTTAGACTTCTTTTTTTTTTTTAACTGCGGCGCGTGGACTGACCCCTCCGCGTCTTCTGCCGCGCGGTGGCGTTAGACGCATCGTTTACTCGGCGTTCCACATCGTCAGTGGCTACAGAAAGGGGCCACCCATGGGGCCACCTTTTAGTGCGCGTCTGAAGAAAAATGTAGCAGCGTTGCTTTAAGCGCGCCCTTCGGGCAATCTCGCGGGTGATACTACACACTGAAGCACCTCCGAGCTCTGCGTGCCGTTAGCGTTAAATGGTGTATACAAATAGCTTGCCGTTGTTACGCTGAACAGCCGGATGCTCGCGGCCGAGTTGTTTAGGGCAGCGCGCTGCGAGCGAGGGGTCGAAGGTTCGAGTCCCCGTGGTGCGCTTCTGATCTATTTTTCTTTGTGGCTTTTATTTATATATACATACATATACATAGCCGGCACATGGCGGCGTCGACAGACGGCGACGGCAGAAACCAGCCGAGAGTGTCCATATAATTGCTATCGCAATAATATTAATACGTGATAGCGAAGCAGGAAGATGGAGCAGGAAGGGTGGAAAGAACCGAATGCAGTACTTGCACCTGCAACGGGACCCAGCAGCAAGATTAATTGCCTACGCTGTTCGCGGTGGTTGATTCAGAAAGAACGTAATTGTGTGCAGCGTCAAGGCCTGGCTGTTTTCAATTTTATCCTCGATTGGATAAGCGACCGACTGAAGAGCGAAGGGTACGGAGGGAACAGCTTCACTCAAGGGGAGAAGAGTGCTCGCAGGAGATTGGGAGCAGTACGCGTGGTGCACTGCACGCATGAAGACTTTAGTGGAAGGCGCGGAGAATATAAATGACATAGCATATGCGTTCTAATTAAATACCGAAAGAACTCGTCGGAGCTTATTTGAAGAAACTTTGTAGAATGTTCGGGGGGGGGGGGGGGGTGCAAAACGAGCGAAACAAATAAGGGCAATAAAGAAAATAACATAAACTAAAATTGAATAAAAAATTTGCTTACGCTCCTGAAGTCTTCGTTGTTTATGCAAACGTGATTTTTTGGCAGCTTAATGAAATGGTATTCTTAATTTGTTATGAGCGGTGCTCTTTTGTTAAAATGTTTTTCGCGTTGTGAGCCTGCGAAGCGGCGGAGATGGTTCGTGTCGTTGAAATATACACGGGCAGTAACGCTCTCTCTCTCTCCCTATCTATGAATTCTCGTCCGCTTGAAAGGGCGTATACACACACGCTTTGAAAAAGCCGTTTCCCATCGTTTTGTGCACGATTGTTACTTAACGCTCATTACTTTGTACTAGAAAAGCCTCACCCGGGCGGATACGCTATTAGACTGCTATGTCATTTTGAGCGATCCTTGAAGCGCTCCAATGCGGGAACCCTACTACGTGCATTTAGTTGCGCTAAGTATTTGCATATTTAGGCTGTGTATATGCCTTATTAAGGGGTTCACGTCGGCTTTCATGCGTGTGTTTTTGAGATTTTCTCAGCTAGAATTGAGACGTACTGAGTGTGGCTACGCGATTGTTACATGCGAGCATGCATTGCGGTGCGCTCACGATGTTTTATTCTCAATACAATCTTTCATTCTTGCCGTTTGGTTTTTCTATGTGCTTTCCATCCTTCTTTATAGGTTACGCTATAGTGTCGGGATTCGAGCCGGCTGAGCCATGGTTAACGTTCATTACTGCTCGTCCAAGGTTAGACGTGCCAGAACATAGCAGCAGCATCGGAGCAATAGTATTGCAGATTTTCGGAATTTTCTCGCAGATCTAGCGAGAATTTTTCGAGGCCTACCTTCTACAGGTTGTTCTGAAAATCCGAGCCTTAAATAAATGATAAAATATTAAGACTCCTAGCTTGCCGCAAAAGACGGTAGGCTAGGCTTCAATGAAACCTTGCGTTTATCTTCATGATGCCTGCGCATGCGCGTGTGTGTGAAAAGGAGGAAAAGAGGAGAGAGCGGAAAGGTCAGCATGTTAACCAGTTCAGAATAACCGGTATGCTACACTACACTGGGGTGTGTGCACCCCCACGCACGCACGCACGCACGCACGCACGCACGCACGCACGCACGCACGCACGCACGCACGCACGCACACACACACACACACACACACACACACACACACACACACACACACACACACACACACACACACACACACACACACACACACACACACACACACACACACACACACACACACACACACACACACACACACACACACACAGAAGAAAGACACCCCACCCCCAAAAAAATTCTGGCTACGGGCCTGATGGCTAGATCTCTTGCTGTTCTTTCGCAATCTTCACCTGTATCGCACCAGTGATACAGCCGCTGAATGAGAAGCTTACTTCGAAAACCACCGATTTCATCAGAACATAAAATAAAAATTCAATCGAAGGTGCTCCTACTTGCGGTCTTGCCTGTCTTCAGCAGTGTCACACCAGGTAGTGAGTTTCTGCGCATAGGCGTATTAATCGATAAGTATTGCTTTCGTAACGCAGCATCTTGTCCTACGTGAAACGAGTTGCCAATTCACAAAATTAGTCGGAAGCCAAACGGAGGAGCGTTATAGAAAGGAAGAAGTGGCGTATTACCCATTCATATATGCCGAAAGAACGAGCCGCACCTACGGGTACCGTTGCAACTACGGTGTCAAAGTTCCTTCGCGTAATTTTTGTAGGAAGCTCTCACGCCCAAGACGATGGCAATAAAAGAGTGTAGCCGAGACGCCGCAGGCGCGATGATCAAAGAAAGACGCTATATGCGAGGTGTAATCTGCGAAGCTGTACGATTCGGGGCTTCTCGCGCCATTCGTGGAGTTGCGCGAAACAGCAAAAAAAAAAAGAAAAAAAAAGAAAAAAAAGAAGAAGCAGGCAACCGCTTGATGCTTTCTTCCGCCACTTCCAGAAATGCGGATTCCACGGGAAGATGAAGACGGAAGCGCGGGTTGTCTCCGAGTCGCACACCCGGCGAGCGATGCTCTCTCTCTTCTCTTTGATTTCCGTCTCAAAAAGAATAATCAAGTGGTCCGCTCTCCAGCGGCGAGGACGCCAAATGGCCACTTCTTTCTGCGCGCACAACGTGGCTCTTTCTGGACTCTTTCGTTGTTGGTCGTATACTGCTGTTTCTTTTCTTCATGCTTCCGTCGAATCCTCGCGCAGCCACTGCGAGCGCTCCTTATTGTTTGCTCTGCTCTCACTTACTCCCCCGCGAACACTTGCTTGTCTCACTTTTTCAAAACGCCGGAGTTCCTTGCGACCGGCAATTTTCTGTTGCGCGCATGGGTTTTGTAAAGATCTTTCTCGTGAAGCGAGGCGGTTGCAGAAATCGGATACATCCAGAGCGAATTCCTGGCATGTCACTCTGAAGGAACTTCGTGCTTATCCGAAATTCGGAGCTTTTCAAGTTTTTCTTATAACCTCTAATTCGTTTTTTGTGTGCATGCTTTTATGCAAAAGTGTGCGCGTGCGTGTGTGCGTTTGTGTGTGCGTTTCAAAAATAATAGCGCGGTGTACGTTCTATCATGGATTTATTTCGGAAAACAAGACGAAAACAGCTTGCGTACGCCACGGCTGCCGTCTCATAAGCGAGCTGTGCATCACAAGGAGTCGTGAAATAGTAGAAAAAGCCAAAGAAGTTCTAATTATTGGAAAATATATAGCAAGCGTAGTATAGGATAGCGGGGTTGGTAAGATCTATTGTGGGCAAAGTAATAGGGGCTTAATGGCGGTCATGCACGCTACTATGTGTACATGATCCATGTAGGCCAGCTATTTTCCTGCGTGTAGGCTTAATACTTAAAATACGAGCATGTAACTTAAACAGGGACTTAGGAAGACAAGGACAAGTCCCTGTTTAAGTTACGTGCTCGTATTTTAACTTCAATGAATCACAAGCTCGCCCAATCAGCCATTTTAACATGTAGACTCGAGCGATTTTAGTTCGCTTGAGTACGCAAGCATATACGCTAAAGCACACCGCTGTTTATACACAAATAAAAAAGTAGTGCCGATAGCTATAGCGAATCCATCTTTCATGTTAGAGAGGACACTTACAACACATTTTTGTGGCGAGGGTGAATTTCATGCACTTCCCCGAAAAAATTCAGAGTTTATTGTGCATATTACATTGTACTTCGTTTCGTTTATCGATATCATATGCGGAGATGTTAGGGCACAAGGCGCTCTGGTGTAGGTCTGGTGTAGGTCGGTGTAAGCTCTGGTGTAGCTCTGGTGTAGCTCGAACTGAAAACATACAGGGTTCAATATTACGTGTGAGACAGCGTTCTTACAATAACACCAGGTCTTTAAGAATGCGGGGAGCGTAAAATATCCAAGTTAAACATTACCGTCGGCGCTGCAGAAGAATGGCTAAAAATGCAAATAATAATGTCACTTAACAAGACTGTCTGTAGTAATCTCGGTATGAAATAATCGAGCGCAAAAAAATCGCCCCTTCACACACGCACACACTCACACATTTGTAGGTGTGTGCCTGGGAGACTGTTTCATTTTTTTGGGCTGAATTAATTTTAAACCAAAATGAATTGCCAACTAGCCAAGCAACAAGGACGTTAAAATAAAATGAAGATTAAAAGCATTTGTAGACGCTGATAATGCTGTTATGTTTAATACAAAAACTTTAGTGCTTCTTTATTTTATTTTATTTCAATATACTGAAGACCTTCACGGTCCAAGCAGGAGTGGTACACAAGATAAGTTACAATGGTGTCGCATACAGAGAAAGACGAGCACAATTAAAAGAAAACAATTCGATGCTGAGTACAGTGTAAACAACAGTGTCGAAGACACAATGTTCAGATCACATGCGACACACAAACTTAATACAAAGTGTAAGAAGAAATAACAGTTATAATAAACCGTGTAGCCCTATACTCATTACCTTGTACGGTTGATAATTTATTCACGTGCTAATACGCTATTTAGAAAAAAGTCAATATCTTTAATCAAAATAAATAAGGACGCTCATCGTGAATACATGCTATACAGTCAAGAGTACACAAACTTTTGACCTTGTTTCTCTAACCCATTTACCATTGAAATGATGATTTATGAAAACCAGCTCTGAAATATGTTCTCTACATGACATATCTATCTTCATCCTCCCTTCACCTACAATGTCAACGTGTTTTTTTTATACTAGATGTAGAAGTTGTATTTTCACGACCATCAGCAAGAACTTGCGTAGAAATATTGGCCTTCTCAGTGTTTGTTACTGATTTTTATTGTATTTATTGCAGCAGTTGGGGATTGGGCACCTTCGCTGACTCTTCTTAGTAGGTCCTTCAACCGCGTGCTTTGATGATATCTTGATTCTGTAACCCTAATTTAGGGTTTATTCACGTTCACACGGAGTCTTCGGTCTAGCTATCACTCGCCTCGCGTAAAAAGCAATTGCGAATGCACGCCTCTGCGAACACATACATCCTCCGCGTTGAGCAGTTATGGAACGTTGAGACGAGCTCCCGCCTCTTGGAGTGTGATGGATTGCTCGTGTCCAACACTGGCGGCCATTGAAACTTTTGACTACGCGTTTCACGCCCGCTCCAGCCACATTGCGCTCGCTTCTTTATCTTGCATACACATCTAATGCTTCTCAGTCAAATTGTTTCCGTGTTTTCCGAGGCACAGAACTGCTTCTAGGTGCCTATTGAAAGTTTAGGACACGAATTTAGCACAGTTTAAAAAAAGAAAGGATAACCAGGTCGTGAGAAAAAACAAGATCAAGTAATGGCGTTAGACATTTCGGAGTGCCATATCGGGTTCTGACATACTTGGCGAGAAAGTTGGAAGATAGCGAACAAATGAGGCGATAAAACTAAAACGAGATAAAGAGCATGAGAAACCCCCTGGTTTCCAAGACCGGAACTTTAGTTAACTTCTGAATCTCCTTCGCTGTTGCAGTCATCCGACAAAGTGTGTAATATTGCATGATCCCTACTTTTTAAACGGCCAAGAGAGACAGCGCCTTGAGAGTATAACATTCAACAGAGCCGCAATAAACGAAGGAAAGCAACTTTAATAGTAATATATAGCTGCATCGCGCGTATGTTGTGTTGAGCTTAATGGTATAGCCGAATAAGACAAGCGTCTGAACGGGCATGCTTCTACGTGATTTTTGTTATCTAGTACTAACTTTTAGTTAGTAAGCATAATCTTTTTGGACTTACACATTCTTTGTCTAACATAAAACACTCTTCCAGATACTTTTATGAACACATGACTGTATGGCAAAGCCTAGAATGCTACTCTTCTCAAAGCAGATTCGTAGAAGGCAACTTCTAACTTCAGTTTGTAGGAACAGTACACTGGGCGTTGTTCCCTCTAGAGACGGCGCGCAGTGATGAACAAGATATACGTTAACGCACTCGGCTTGCCTTTTCTTCGTTTAAATGATTGATAGTTTCCCACGCCGTAATCTTCCTTTTCGCCGCCAAGTCCTCCAGCAGTGGGCTGGTTGCAAGGTTCTTCCGTTCCCACGTCATCTATCAAATACAGGCGCCTCAGCCAGCGATGCAGAAAGCCGCTCAGATCACGAAACTACGTGAGTGATATTTTCATCGTCTGGCCTATACAGGCTGCGTTATAAGATCTCTTGCTTGAAAAAAAGGTTCGGTTGAGGGACCAATAACCAAGACTTAACTTCGCCAGTACGTTTTCTAGATATTCTGCTGTCTAGAATTCTTCATTCGTTGTTTTTCTGTCTGTTTTTTTTATGATATACGCAAAAATCTGAACTATACTTACATGAAGGAGCTATATATATGCGCCATGCAGAACTCTCCGCTCCCTACACGCTCTTTGATAGAAAGTATAAGGTTCCTGAAGACGGTGCTAATGTTTGGGAAGTAATGATATCTGGGGTTTTACGTCCTAAAACCACGATATGGTTATTAGAGACGCCGTAGTGGGGGGCTCCGGAAATTTCGACCATCTGGAGTTTTTTAACGTGCACTGACATCGCGCAGTACGCGGGCCTCTGGCATTTCGCCCCCTTCGAAATGCGACCGCCGCGGCCGGGATCGAACCCGCGACTTTCGGGTCAGCATCCTAGAACCATAACCACTGCTCCATCGCGTGCGGCGGGCGTTTGGGAAATGAAGCATTTGGTTATGCCAATTAAGTAATTGAACGTTCGAAGTTAGATTGAATATTAGTAAATGGATATTAAGTGACTGCAGTATTCAAAAATGCTATGCGGGCGTCGTTTTATGCATTAACCGATTGCATGCAGGCCACGCGGGTCATGCGCATGCAAGTCATGCAGGCCACATGACGTCCACATCGCCTCGTTCCTGCAGCAGTTTCTTCTGTGAATAGGCCTCGAGATGACCCAAGTATTCCGTCAAGTACTTACTAGTTCCTCTCATATCTTTTTCACTCTGAAACACGTGCATTTTTGTTTCCTTTTCTTCTTAACTGCACAGATTAACTGGGAAGCGCTGCCTCCTATTTCTAGTATATGGCGGAAAAGTGCGCATGCAGTTTAAAGGAAGAAGAAGTAATTTCTCGGTGGTAGTATACTTGATTATACGGTACTCCTTCAAAGTACTGAGTGCCATATAGGCTGTGAATAAAACATGTGTCGTAATAAAATTTCGTTTGCTCTCTCTGTCATGATCTCATACACCGTTAGGCTTTTCGCTCTCATACCGCGTGAGATCTGCGAGACCTGCTTTCTTAATAAATATTAGGACTCCGCGAGTTGTTGCTATGTCTGCTGGAGTCAAAAGGTTTATCGTTTAATGCTTTTGGCTGATAACAATAGAGGCCAACAAAGCCGTTCTGCGACATATTATTAACAAATTGATAGAGTTCCATTGTTTTGAAATTATCTATACATTCATTGGTACACGTATTCATATTGCATTGAAATTTTTCGTGATTGTCTTGGTGTTTCCACCACGCTTCCATTTCATGACTTGGGTTACAAAGGACTTGTAGACGAATAATTCATGGACATAACTCGGTTCAATATTTTCCATTAACTCCGATCTCTGCACCGTAACCGTTCGGGCTGATGCGCTATTGCATAATATAGTGAATGACTGAGTATTAAAACCCATTTGGACCATGACTGAGGACGCGCATAGCGTTGCCTACACAGGAGAATATTTTAGCTTGTAAATATGAAATGACATGATGACCCGAACATTGCAGTACAGCTCCTACTGTTTAAAGATTAGTACATCTTTGATTGCTTTGCGCTGATATGTCATCTTTTCAGATCTTGTTACATCAAAACAGTTCGACCAAGATTAGATATTAGTACCTGTTTTGTTATGCGCTCAACATATTTTGCATCAGTGGAATTTTGATATAATACTGCATCTACCCACTGCTACAATGCATTTATGCTGCAATTATAACGAATGCCCTAGCTTCATATTTGTTTTATACTTGATGTTCCCGCCGTAAAAATGTATTAATTTCATGTTTTCTATATATTACATTTTTTTTGTTCTGTCTAACATGTTTGAGAGTTGTATTTCGTGCGCTAGTGTTGATTTTGTGTTCTTTCTCTCCCTTTCTTCTTTTTAATGTGTGCCCGCCCCCTGTGTGATACCAGAGTCCCTCAATGCTTTTTTTAATACCCTCGGAAGATGGCCCTTAGGGGTGTTGTGAATAAATAAATAAAATAAATAAACAAGACGCAAACGAGTGCAGGACGAAACAAATGAAATTGAGCTTTAGCTCGGCACGAAATGTCCAGTTTGTGACGCATTCCGGTTGGGCTCATATATTAAAAATTCCGCGATTTTGAAAGTGCAACGTCCCCGAGGGCTACGCGGAGAAGGCATCGCATCCACAAAGTCCAGAAAAAAAGCTGCAGGAAAAAGACCAATGCATCTGCTGGTCAGTGACCCTAGCTGTTGCATTTTCTTTGTTTAATTGACACACGGCCATTGCGCGTCAGCATCGGTGGCAGTCGTTTTACGGATACAATTTTTATCCTCACTCCTATTTCGACCATGTCGCTTTCGATGGGCTTATCTGATTTCATAAGTAGATTCCTGAAGAGAGAGAGAGAGCGGGAGAGAGAGTGAGTGAAAGAGAGATTACAAACCCGGCCTTTGACATGGCATTGAACTTTGACAAATGATATCAGGGGTAAAATGTCTACCTGTTGCACTTGCAGATAATGATATTCGGTTCAACCGTGCTTTTATGTATTCCATTATAAAGCTCTAAGGGACTTTAGATCATCGTGTAACGGCTGGTGCAAGGGCGAACAGGGATAATAGAAGAAATCGCGACTGGTCGTTTTCACCGGTTTTGGATGGCGTTGGTTTCGAAAGGTCATTCGATATCTCGCGAAGAACAGCTTTTCTCCATTTAGCTAAGCTCGAGGACATCCATAGTCGTCACTGACTCTGAAACGGGTAATGTTTTACGGGTTAATCAAGCGCGGCGAAAGCAACTCGACATCGTACCTTGCAGCTTTGTCTTTTAGTGCTTGTGTGTCGTCGTCACACCAACTGAATGCTCGTTTCAGTGATTCGCATCGTCTATTTGCGTATGGTAACGCTCCATGGACTGGTGCGCACCGAAAAAAAATAAAAGAACACCCTTGTGGTGTGATGGCTGCCAAAAAAACCCTTCATTCACCCTTTAACTGACAGACAATGTTAATAGACCATGCCAAAGCAGTGATGTTGTTTGGGGGATACCTTTTTACGGCACTGAAGTGCTGGTTTTGTGGTGTTGCCCGACTTTTATCATCGTCGTATGGAACCTGCTGCATGGACGGTTGTAGTACGTTGTCATACAACACTGCTTGCTCACCGATTAGACGTGCATGGTCGACTGCCGCTGTCAGAATACACAACCCTACATCGCTTTATGTGTGTCTGGTGCTTCAAGCATAAAGCATTTTAGGGGCGAAGCTCCTTAGGGTCGAGTAGAGCACTGCACGGGCCCGGGCCGGCCCGAAAGCCCGGGCCCGGCCCGGCCCGCGGGCCGGGCCGGGCCGGGTAAGGGGTTGTTGGATCGGGCCCGGGCCGGGCTCGGGCCCATGATCTTCGGGCTCGGGTCGGGCTCGGGCCTGAGCCAGGCCCGTATTAGGCCCGGGTCACATACGTATATGTATAATTGCGTGTGTACGTTGTGTGGCTTTGTTTTTGTTGTTTTGTTGGGAGAGCTCCAGACTCCTGCATACCAACCTCCCAACAAGGGCACGCCGCAAGGAGCAGTAATATCACCCACGCTCTTCAACGTAGCCATGGTCGGCCTTGCCAGAAAACTGCAGGAGGTAGAAGGGCTCCGACACGCCTTCTATGCAGACGACATGACACTCTGGACCACAAAAGGATCACTCGCTGAAAAGGAAGAGCGCCTGCAAACTGCAGCTCACATCATCCAAGAATATGTCAGCCAGCGGGGTCTACAGTGCTCCCCAGAGAAATCTGAAATCTTACGTGTATGGAGAAGCAGACGTAACCACGCAGCTTCCACAGACCCATCACAAAAACTTGAGGTATACCTCAATGGAAACCTCATACCAGAGAAACCATTGATCAGGGTCCTGGGCATGTGGCTGCAGAGTAACCAACGAGCCACCCACACCCTTATGCTCCTCCAAACCAGCGTCAAGGCTATATCACGCATGATATCTCGGGTGACATCTAAGAAAAGAGGGATGAAGGAAGGAGACACCCTTCGACTTGTTCGAAGCCTGGTGGTAAGCCGCATAACATATAGCCTACCTTATTATAATCTCACACAATCTGAGACCAGACGGGCCGACACCCTCTTGAGAATGGCATTCAAGACTGCTCTCCGTCTGCCGACCAGTACATCTACTGAGAAATTGATGGCACTGGGGCTTCATAACACCCTCAGCGAACTTGTTGAAGCACTTCACGTCTCACAACAACAGAGACTTGAGCGTACTCGCACGGGCCAACAGGTCCTAAAAACCCTAGGATTCCAAGCCTCGACAACGAGAGCCCAGGAAACCTGCGAGATACCTCGTCATGTCCGGGAGGGCTATCACGTTGCCCCAATTCCACGCAACATGGACCCCAACCTGCACAGCGGCAGAAGGAGAGCAAGGGCCCAATACTTCCAGAAAACCTATAGATTCCAAACTACAGCCCGTTTCACGGACGCTGCCATGTATGGGACGACGACTAAAGGAGCAGTGGCAGGGGTATGCGACCGCCGAGGCCACATAACCTCTGGAGCATCTGTCCGCCCTTGCAAGATCACAGAAGCCGAAGAGCTGGCCATCGCACTTGCCATCCGCGAAGGCCTGCATGCAAACAAGCCGCTGACAATACTCACAGACTCCCAGCAGGCCTGCAGGAACTTCCTGCAGGGCAGAATTGGTGTGCCTGCGGCACATGTCCTTGCACAAATACCAAGGGAAGGCAAGGACGACTCCTACATACAGACCGTCATATGGATACCAGGCCACTCTGGCATCACGGGTAACCTGCACGCCGACCGGGCAGCTCGAGGCTTCGTACACAACCGAGCGCTCCCTACGTCGACTGCAGCGGACCCGGAGCCAGTTGACCTCCAGTATGCCACAATACTGAATTACCACAGAGGGCGACGCCTAAGGTATCCACCACCTCATCAAAAGCTTGCGACGAAGGAGGCCACTGCATGGCGTAGACTCCAAACCGGAACCTACAAAAACCTACACACACTACACCGCATGCACCCCACATCTTACAGGGATGAATGCCCATGGTGCGGGGCCACACCAACCCTGTACCACATTACATGGGAGTGCACACTACACGACCTCGAACACCACAACATGAACACCTCATGTGAGCAATGGGAGGCACTGCTGTCCAGCCCGGCCCTCGACGACCAGATCAGGCTCGTTCAGAGAGCAGAGCGGATGGCAAGAGCCAGCGGAGCCCTGGACTAAGGGCCCCGACCATCAGCAAGGCCCCTACGAGGCAATCCACAGGAGCTTTGCCTGTACATAAATAAAGTTTGTCATCATCATCATTGTTGGGTTTAACTTCCGGAAGCGACCCAGCAGGGGCGTAGCCAAGGGGGGGGGGTTGAGGGGGTTCAAACCCCCCCCCCCGAAATTTTTCAGTTTTGCTTGGGTATATATACACGCACACATACAAACGCACGCACGAACATACATAATGTATGGTTGAACCCCCCCGAAAAAAATTTCTGGCTACGCCTCTGCGACCCAGGCTATATGAGACGCCGTCGTTGAGGGCTCCGGGTAATTTAAACAACCTGGAGTGCATTGGCGTGCATAGAAATTGCACAGTACAAGACGTCTACAATTTTGCTCCATCGGTATGCTACACTAGATTTCAAGAAACGCCTAATATAAGTTTCCGCCATTATAGTGAGTGAAAGACTATCCTGGGTACCGTGTAAGGAAAGCAACGGTAACCTGCCTAGATTAGTGTATATAAGATGTGCGCGTTCGTATCTAGGGAAACATTTCGAGTATGCAGCTACGCTCGCATGCCCGTAGACTGGCCAACGCGACTTGTGAGTCATTAATATCTCAGGAGCTGTTTTTCGTGCATTTTGAGTGCAAGATGCGGAGCGACTCTTATCTCAGGGCGAACGCCGTTGTTGATTTTGCCATTACTAGTGGTGAGGCGCCAGACCATAGAGACACTCGTTTCCCCGAGTGTGGCTCACAACTGGAGTGATCAGGCTAGAGAAGCGATCCGGGAGTCTGGGAATAACCAACACGCAGACTGATTAGTTTTATTTAAAGCACCCTTTATTCAACACACCGTTACTGTACACACGTCTGACACGAGGACGGTGGCTCGCTCGTTAACGGGTGTGCCTTGTTTTGACAAATCTATGGCACTGTGGTGGCGGTGACTCGGGGAAGAAGGGTGGGACAAAGAACCTTATTGTTTTGAGCACGAAAACGTAGTGTAGATTGGGTGCAGTTGCCTGCCGAGGAGTCAACACGACAGCTTTAATTTACGTAACGCTGCCCAGCCTGGTGTAATCCTCCCAGAAGCAGCTAGAGCACGTTTTTTTTTTTCATTGCATTGTGCAATAGATGAAGTTTGCAGGAGACTTGCTACTTTTACTCAACAGCCCTAGCTCGTATGCAGTTGCTGTAGACTCAACCTAAAAATGTCTGCCAAGCTTTTTTTCTCCACTTTATGCAGGTATTATATCTTGTAGTTGTTCTTTGAAATGCAAAAATGAGATGGCGTGGTTAGCACTGCGTGCGTACATGAAAGAGCCAGCTATGACTCCAATTATATTTTATATTGCCCTGCAATCATTTCGCAAGAGTGTTACGCGCGTAATTCACCGAAAGTATACACAGTACCAGTGAAAGCCGTGACACTGAAAGAAGTTCCTAAAACAATCTCTAGAAAATATATTTTGTGCGGCAGGTATCTTCACAATAACCGAAGGTTGGACAGTGCCTCCTTTATGCTCAAGGCATAACTAGCTGAAACGGGCCGGGCCGGGCCCAAACCTTTCGGGCCCGGGCCGGGTACGGGCCACATTTAAGAACACCGGGCCGGGCTCGGGCGGGCCGGAGCATGGCATTTTCGGGCCGGGCCGGGCCCGGGCCGGAAAAATCGGCCCGTGCAGTGCTCTAGGGTCGAGCCATGTCCCTCCCTCGTTGTGACACGCTAGTACTGGAAGCGCTCGCTCTCGGCGCGTGCTCGGCGCTCGGTTGGCGAAGAAGACCAAGAAGAAGTGATTCGGCTATATGCTTTCGCGCTCGCTCTCGCGCTCAGCGCTCGCTCTCGGCGCGTGCTCTGGTTGGCGAAAAACACCAACAAGAAGTGATTCAAGACACCTGGGCTGCAAAAATCAAGATGCTCGCAGCGATATTCGGACTCCGAAAACGAAGAGGAGCCAATACCAAGAAAGTACTCCGACATACTCGCGCACTACAGGAAGCAACGACGCCACTATCCAGCGGCTCATAAAAGGCTTACTAGAGAGGAAGCAGTGACTTGGAGAAGGCTACAGGCGGGTACCTACCCGCACGGTACACTACTGCACGCGATGTACCGCGGCAACTTTAACAGGCACTGTACATACTGCCCGGCCTCTGCTAACACCCTGTACCACATGGTATGGGGATGTTGCAACAACCCAAGTATCCCGCCCATAGACGAACTGAACGTGGACGAAAATCCGGAAGACCAGTGGGAGGCGCTGCTGACGTCCGCGAACCCTGAGGACCAGCTCCGGTTGATGGACAGGGCTCGAGCGTCAGCTGCAAGCCATGGCTACCTGGAATGAGGAAGTCACCCACCTCTGGGCGAAGAGCACGCGCGCCTGGTCCCTCAATAAAGTTTAATTCTCTCTCTCTGCAGAAGGCGAGAGACAAGGTGATGCGGATGTCCCATACGGAATTTACGAATCTTCCCAGAGAGATTCTACTCGTACTCAAGAAGCCGTACATGATCACTGCAAACATCGATGTCACAGACGGATTGGTTAACGGGGCAGTGGGCATTCTTAAGTTGTGCGAGCGAGGAGTAGACCACGAGTTACCAAAACGGCTGTGATTACAGTTTGACGTGCTCGCAACGGGAAAGCTTGCTCGCCTTCGTTCGAGACGAATGGTAAACGAGGCGAGGAATGGGAACCCCTAGCGGCTACGTCAACCTTTGATCGCAAGACGGGCGCTGCGTGCAAACGAAGGCAGTTTCCATTGGTTCAAGCGAGTGCAATAACCGTGCACAAATCGCAAGGTGGAGCCTTTACTCGTCCATCGTTTACGAGTATAGTCAGAGAACGCGGTGGATCTCAACCTACCAATGATCAATCGACAACGATCAGAGGGACTTGCATTGACCTCGTCTTCTCAAATTTCAGGTTGGATGACATACAAGAACCTTTGCCTTTACATTTCACCGATCATAAGGCGGTCATAATGAAAGGAAAACGCCGCCCACATCTCAGCACCATGTACACAGTGTGATTAATAAACAACTTTGTATATACTGCACACACGTGTTGTCACGTCTTTGCATGATCGAGTGGGCAATGTACGGGGGGGGGGGTGATCACGTTTAATGATCCTGCCGAGCTTCTTCGCCCACTCGTCATCATTCACTCCGTGGATGTGCTCTGATTTTTTATAGAAATCTAGAGCTCTTCAGCTTCAAAGCTTTAGACAGAGCATGACAAGTGTCGTACATTTAAACAAGTGAACGAGAAAAAGAGGAATACATCGAGGGCCCTTCTTTTTTAATCTCCTATGAGGCCAACAGATAACAAAACCAAGAAAGCACAGAGAAGGGTACCTGTGCACTGAAGCGAGGTGTGTATATAGAGGAAGAAAACAACGCGCCGCTGCAGAGAGTCGAACCCACAACTCCCGTATACAGATCTTGGAACATAATAAATGGCTGCGCTATAAAACACGAACAAGGAAGAGATGTACACAGGAGGGGTGTACATCTCTTCCTTGTCCGCGTTTTTTTTTTTTTTTTTTGCGCAGCCATGCATTATGTTCCAAGCTCGTTCGCGCATTACAGATTCAAGCAATACGGATTATTCGCGTGTTCCCCTAACGCATCTTACAAACTGCTCTTAGTAGGTCCAAGCCGTTCGAAAGGAGGTAGTTCGCACCGTTTTATTTACTAAGTTCTGGATGATGTCACGATGTCAGACTATGTCAGACGTGTCGCGGTGACGGACTGATTGCACGAGAAAGCACTCGTAGCTTCCTCCCGCTCTATTGGTGCCATAGCGCGCTAGAGCAAGGAGGTAGCGCAGGTTTGTGTTATGGTACGAAGAGCTAGCTACACGCGCGCTGCATTAATCGCACTTTGCGACGTCCGCGAGAGCCAACGTGTCTTGATGTCAGACACGGCGAGAGCGAAGGAACCAACCTAGTCCGCTGGACGTTGAGATGGCACCTGCGGGAGGACCTCTTACATCCTCATCTCCTAGCTGGTGCCAACAAAATAGACGCGTCCATCGGGGGGATTTAGCTTGTCATGGCAATGTAGGACGCAAGCTTCCCGCCTGGGGAATGGTGGTCAACAACGCAGTAATAGGTTCCTCGCGCACGGCTGCACGTCAACGGCTTTCGCTCGAAGCATCAGTCGTGCTTCTCCGCCGACGGAGACATCACAAAAAGAAAATACTCCATGGCACTAGTAGGAGCAATACTACAGCACGCGTAACCAAGGGGCAGTAAAGATTACAAAGACGAGGGAAGGCTGCCATCAAGTAATACGTAGTTACTGTTGGACTGAAAAACAAAAAGGCAGAGTATCCTCGTCACGGAAGCTTTTCGTTCTGACGCGACACCGATGTCCGTTTCTCTAAGCTCACCTTCGGTTTAGGACGCGAAAGACGTTGTTTTTATTCTTATTTACTAAAGTAATCTGAACGCTGCAGTTTGCCGCCCGTACGTCTTTGGGTTCACTGGCGCTCGACTACAGAATTTCTGCACGCACGGCGAATTACGAACACAACTCTAAGTGACGCAGTTTGCACTTTTGCCAATGTTTACCTCCTATAGTTGATCCAACAAAAAAGCATTGTTAGCAAGACGCTACGTTCTTGTCTATAACTTCGACAAAAAGAGAGAGAGAGAGAAAGATACAAAAGCAAAGTTGTAAGAGCGTTGCACTACTCTTTCTGTGTAGTGCGAAAGTGCATCTTGTTGCTCATTTAGGTCCGTTTGCTGCGGGACATGTGTTTCCTATTACCTATATTGCCTGTTTCATATACACGTGTTTCCTATTACCCTAAATAGGACAGGCCACTGTACGACATGCCAACCAAACGAATCTCCACGAAATCGAAGCGTACGCTGTTTGTTCCTTCCTGCATTCGAATACCAGAAGCGAGATCTTCGCCCGGCTATGGAAATTTTATACCCATTCGGCTCACAAGGATGCCGCGCTTGTGATTTGACGAGCTCTTCTCCATTATCGCTAGTCTGTCCGCTTATGTGCTTCCCTTGTCGTGAATTCCTTCAGAAAAGAAATCTCCCGCATGCTTCTTTTATTATTCTTTGTTTATCGGCATGCCTTGCTAGTCGTCGTTGTCTAATGTTGCACTGAAAGCAAATAGCAGAAATCTCTGTCCTGGATTCACCAAGGAGCCCTGCGCTTCGTACGCTATAGGCTAAGTAGTCTCTTCGTTGATGACGGGAAACAATATGGCTCGCCAAAACGGAGGACTGGTTAATGAGCGGTGTGTTGCTGCAAGCCGAAAGAAAGAGCTAATTAGTAGTTCGGTCAACGCATATGTTAGTGGCATTTCGTCAGCTACTCTTCGTGACTGCGCCATTTCCGACTCGGCATGATTGCACTTGTAAGACCATCTCATGTACGCCACGCGGCGGAAGAAGATTAAGAAGGTAGCAGCAATTTCTTAAACTTGCTTTATTCTTCTGGAAGGCTGTTAATGAGGCTAGCGCATAACCAGCAGAACAAACCCATGCTCTTGCGGGAAAAACAATAGACTGAACAGCATTTTTATACTTAGAGGGAGACGAGGCGGTAAGACGCGGTATCGAACGACACTATAGTAAACAATATGCTTTAAAGGGGCCCTGCAACACTTTTTCAGCATGGTCTGAACAAGCTGCCGATCGGTAGTCCAGGCTCCTGAGAAAACGTTAGCCAAGCGTTATAGCGCAGCACGCTGCCTGGAATTTACAATTAATTCTCAAAGTCAACAGAAATTATTCCATCTTCTTTCTACAAATGACGTCATATACCTAAATTAACGACCATAGGCTAATTTGCGCATGTTGAGGTGCATAGTTGTCGCGACCGCCGCGGGAGGCCGCCATGTGCCCGCGCGCTCGCTCGCGATCACACTGAAAGTAAGCCACGCGTTCGAAGAAACAAAAAAATTACACCATCTCCCACTCATGGGAACCATGAGGGGATGCGAAGCAGCATTGGGGGCGCACTAGTGATGCAGAACTATCGGTAAATTGACTATCGATAGTATCGATAGTTTTTTGGAAACTATCGATAGTGTAAACAAACTATCGATAGTGCTACTATCGACAAAGTATCGATAGTGCAATCGGTAGTGCCATCGTTAATATTACTAGCGATATTACTGCCACGCGTGTTTATATCTTTGTTTTCACGTATTCGTGTTCACTCACCCACAAAGACTGTTAGCAACGTTTGACGCAGACCGTGCCGCAATGTTTGAGAAGCTTCACAATTGTTTCATATCATTCTGTTAAGAATACGCGCCGAACGCGAATACTCAAGCGATAACACTGGAAGGTTTGATGACTGATGTATAAAGGACGACGCGTACCACCGATGATCAGATTACTCAACGGCTGACGACTGCTCCCGCCACTATCAGTGCGCAGCATGTATCGCTTGTATTTTGAGTTTTGATTTTCTGGACACAAGTTCGCCCAAATAAAGAGTTCCGTATTTCCCAGTCTTGCTGCAGCATTTTCCACCGTCACAACCACGTGACAATCGTATCGATAGTGGTGTGAATATTGATGACGTTGCTGGCCGGCCATATTGCCGAAATATTTGCGATAGCCTACTACCAGATTCGCTTAATTTATGAGCAATTTTTGGCAGAGAAATTAATTATTTCCGCTGTGAAAATGGCGGAATATATTCATAGATAAACTCGTATCCAAAAGCAACCAGGTACACCTTAAAATTAACTTCCTGATATTTTTTTTTTTATTTTGAAATCATAAAATGCAATATCAGTTTGAAGCCGCGCAGTCCACCACATGTAAAGGCTTCCTTTTCGCTACAGCTGAACAGTTTGATCTACTTTATGATCATGTTTTTGGACATTCAAGGACTTACTTCGTCGCCACTTTTTTCCATCATCATCATCCGCATCTTCTCTCCACTCTCTATACTACCACTCTCCCCTTTCCTACTGCTGAGTAGCAGGCGAGAACATTGATTCAGCCCGACCTCTCAGCTTTTCTGCCATAATAAACCTTTTCTCTCTCTCTTTATGATCATGTGTCAGGAAAGCACTCTGGTGAAGAGCACAATCATGTCAATTTTCTTGCCTTCAGCCTGCTCCTACGGCTACACTATGTACCACGCGCGCGGGGAACCAAGTTTATTCTGCAATGAGTCCGCGCTGTTGATTTTATACTATCGATAGCGCTATCGATAGTATTTTTCACCATCGATAGTCCGATAGTGACTCAGCTATCGATAGTATCGATAGTACCATCGATAGTTCTGCATCACTAGGGCGCACACCAAGTTTCCATTACGTTCACACGGTGTTTCCGCTAGTGTGTGAGGTTTCTATTTAGTGTTTGTGTTATCATTACGTTGTGTTTGTGCGTTGCTTTCCGTTAGCGCCGAGTGAACTAGTGGCGCCGACGTTGACGTTACAACTCATCTGAGCGGGAGAGAAGCGAGAATGGCGGAAGCCGACCGAGCGCACGCGCGTATATACACATGAAATGGGGGAGGGAGAGGAGAGAGTGGGTTACAGGCTGTATTTGGCTGCGGCGCGGCTGCATCACGTGGGAGGAGACGCTGCGCCGCGGCTGCAGCGCGGGGGAGGAGAGGAGAGAAGGCGACCGAACACCTGGGTAAAGGAGGAGAGTGGGAGAGAGAGTAGGCACATGCGCAGTGGAGCACGGACGCCACCACCGACGACGGACACAGCCCCGAGCAAAAGCTGCTTCGCATCTAAAAAAGAAAAAAACGTGCTGAAGGTCATGACGCGCGTGACGTAACTTTTTTTCCCCGTGTCATGCTATAGCTTCAACACAAACTTTGCGGTGAAAGCACAGGATGTGGAAACCTAGCCCTTCATGAAATAAGCGGGCGAGCACGGGCGAGCACGGCCGACCACGCGCTGTATGTAAAGTGCAAGTTGGAGGTGCACATCCCAACTCCGGCGAAACACTAGAGAGCTTTAGAATTGGGGACCCAAGAAATTTGCAAGCCGCCAAGGTGCATGCGCAGAACGCAAGCCACTTTCGGACTTTTGCGTTCGCGTTGTCACAAGACCCTGTAGCGCCGTCCTTTGGGAGGCGAACAAGAGAAGAAAATAAAGCCTGCGCTTGGCAGTGGCACGTGAAGCCACGGCTCGCGTTCCCTGCTGGTGTCGATTCTGGTCCCTAAAATAAAACTTCATTTGGGTCTAGTTGGTACATATTCCTGAGGCTAAAATTACAGCGCAAACGCACTTCTTTGTGCTTCTTACTTCTTTTTCGCTTCTTTGTCCCTGCATCCATCTGAATATTTTGATGTTTTCGCGTATCTAATACATTATCATCCTTGTTACACGTTTTGGTTTAGAGC
Source organism: Rhipicephalus sanguineus (assembly GCF_013339695.2). Taxonomy (NCBI): domain Eukaryota; kingdom Metazoa; phylum Arthropoda; class Arachnida; order Ixodida; family Ixodidae; genus Rhipicephalus; species Rhipicephalus sanguineus. The sequence goes on along the minus strand of NC_051177.1, from coordinate 62,015,332 downwards.
TATTGTTGTGTGCGCATGTGCGGTAAGGTTGTCTTGAGCTTATATATGCATTGGCTTATGAAATAATAAAGCAGATGTTAGTCAGCGCTTGCGTCGTACGTTTCTTTTCTTCGTGAGTCTCTCGCGCGTTTGCGCTGTAATTTTAGCCTCCGGATTCTGGTCACGGTGTAAGATGTATAGTGTGACTCTTGTTCAGCCGTCTCGTTTCTTCCCTCCTGTGGCATAATTAAGCCTACAAGAGCCAAAGCGTTCCCACCAGCTCGCGCCATCACGAGCCACGGGGCGCTCTTCTTTTTTCCTGGACGACTGGCCACGAGTGGCGTGGCGCTACAACCCCAAAATGAAAACTAGCGTGGGTCGCCAGCGATACGACGCAAACGCAGCGCAGGCAACGATGCAGCATGGCCCGCGTCACGCATAATTTTAATTTAGCCACCTGGGGCATCCCGTGCGTTTCACTTAATGCCGCGTGCGTTTGTATTCTGCCGTTAGTATCATGGAGAACGAATGACGCATGGCGTAAGTGCCTAAGGCAGCGTGCTACGGAGCGAGGGGTCGCAGGTTCGAATCCCCGGTCGCGCGCTTTGGAAATTTTATCTTCTGAATTACTTTTATTTGTGGCTCCTATGTATATATACACATATATACATATACGGGACATGACGGCAACGGGGACGGCAACAATCCGCCGAGAGTGTCCATATAATTGCTATCGCAATAAAATAAATCCAGACTGTTTGACAGAGCGCCGGCACAATCATGAATACAAGTGCACTGCTTATTGCTATGCTAGAAGTGATGAGGACTCACAACCGCTTTCTAGAAGCAAGAAATGAGTAGCTGCCGGGGGTGTAGCCAGAATTGTTTGATTTCGGGAAGGTATGAACCACCCCGCAGTATAATACATGTTATAAAGAACGTCACGAATTAATCTTCCTATCTCTGCAGCTCATGCGTGTGGTTCACCATAACAGAATAATCACACCTCTAAGCTATGCACACTTGGTAACTTTTGCCTAGACAACGAAAGTTATACGGACGCTCTAAAGGCTTTTGAATTGTCGACGTTGGCGTCAGTGTCATGCTCTCCTGCTATTGATGGCGCATGAAGGTTTGGAAGCCTTCGCGCGCGATAGTTCCAGAGGCGTTTATAAAAGGGAAACGAATTTCGTTTTATAGGTGACGAAAAGAGAGGGAGAGAGAATACACACTATTTTTTTTCTTCAATATTCACCTCCGTAGAGGTGTCCTTATTTCAGATTGCCTCGAACTCCGGCCGCGTCCTGTGCCCTCACGACTTGTCGTAGCTGACACCCGAGGTCCGAGCTGGCCAAGGCTCTTTCCAAAAGCTTGCTGGCACGGTAATGGTTGGGGATCTTAATGACGACTGCATGCAGCCTACTACTATATGTCGAAGGGAACCTGCATGGTTCCACGCGCTAGCAGCACTGCGGAGAAAAGCCAAGCGGATGCTCCCTTAAAGGCCAACTCCGGCGATTTTTCGAGGTCGATGGATCTCAATGAAATTCGCTCGATACGTTCCTTTGCACGTTTCCGTCATTTATACCAAATTACAGGCTTGAGACATGCGCAGATTGTTTGCAAATGAATTTTAAAAATTGTCTGCAAACGCCCTCCTGGCTTCCCACAATTATTGGCAACATTGCTTCTGTGACGTCAGTATTGGGAAGGCGGCGGAAGTGACGCAGCCGAGGGCACCGCTAACTTCGGCGCTTCGGCCGCTACAGCGACAGTCTGCTGTGCACAAGGCGACAGGCAGCGTTGGTTTGGCCGGCGCTTCGCTGGTCGTCCCGGCTGTCACAGTTTTCATACCCCGCGCCGGCGTGACCGGCATGCCCTTGCACGACTTCCGGTTTGTTCGTAACAACGTCTACGTCATACGTAGACAGTACAATCGGTTGGGTTTCGGTTTCGGTGTTGCGCTTTTTTGCTTATTTAAAATTATTCTCCAATTTGCCGAGTATTTCTGCTATCGGACCCGTAACAGGAGTGTCTCAGGAACATAAAAGCATCATTACTTTGATATGGCCAAAAAATCGCCGGAGTTGGCCTTTAAGCACAGCTAAGCCTCCTCTGCCGGAATCAGGTTATCAGTCTGGCTTCGGCAGCTGGCATGTGCGTTTTGCGCGCTTGTGTTGACAGCTTTAGAGTGCGCCGAACATCAGGTACACGCGCAATGTGGACCTCCTTTCATCTTTCGATTCGTTACATTAGAGTACGTGCGCTGCATGTGTAAGATACATTCAACTTACCCAAAACTGTGCTGATGGCTTCGGAAGTCAAGCGCGAAGAAAAAACAGATTTTTCTCTCTTCCTTGTTTGTTAGTCAAGAAGAAGAAGACGAACAAAACTTACGTCCCAGAAGGACGGCACGTCGTGTCGCACATGTATTGAACAGCCCTGTATGTCAAATGTGCTCACGTGCAGCAGAGCGGGCGGCTATTTGTTCACAAGCAGGCTCCATTCATGGAAGTCGCATGCTGTGCAGTCTTTTAGTTTTACGCATTTCTTTCTCTCTTCTCTTGAAACTGATTCCGTGTCCGGATACGTTGGAACAAGGTTGTTTGCGTCAGCGAGGCGTTCAGATTGCCAAGAAAGCGGTACGCTAACACAGCCCCACGGGAACAGATTTGCACACGTATACAAACATAACGTCGAAATACAAGCAAAAAGAAACTGTATTCTCTTCTTCCGAATGTGTTCTGAATAAGATAACATCTTGTTTTCTCCTTTATAGAAAAAAAAACCAATAGGAATACTTGAAACAAAAGTACTGTCAGGAAACAACGCAAGCGTTTACGGGAGACAGCACACCGTGGGACCATGTAGAAACGCAAAAGATAAAGAAGTTGCCGTACGGGTCGTGTGAGTGGTAGACGGTGTACGTTCACCCGTAAAGACAAATCGCGTTAGATCAGCGCTGGAGAGACGAAAACAGGGCACCAGCTGAAGCGAGCAATGAGAAGAAAAAAAAAAATAGACTGCTATACCTTCACGAAGAAGACAGAAGCGTTCGCTGAGGAGAAGACATCGTCGTAGGCACGTCGGAACATCAGGACTACCATAAATCAGGAAAAAAAAGATAAAAGACGAGAATCTCAGAATCGAAGCTACGCTATAAAAGTAAATTAAGTTGCGACATGGCCCGGTGACGTTCGTCGCAAGCGTGCGCGGCCTAACGTAAAGGCGACAGCCGAGAGCGATGTGTTCTTGTCGTACTAAACGTCGGCGGTGAACAGAAAGGCTGAGAGTGCGGAAGTCGGGGCAAGACACGCATGTAACTGTTTCTTTCTTCTTTTTGTTTGCGCGTGGATGCGTCAGTAACAGCAATATAAAGGCAGTTCCCATTCGTCTAGGTAAAGTAAAACTTCACTTGCGATCTCATTTTTGTCACTAAACGTGACCTTTGGGTAACGGAAGTGCAAGACGTAACGCATTCCCTGTACACTAAAGGGAAACGCTCTCAGAACTTTTGTAGAATGCCAGAGATCGTAAATAAACCCAGGATAGACGCGTTTGAATTATAAAGAAAGGCGTTTTTTGCCTGTATGCGTGTCCGCTGGGCTACTAAACACAATCTATCGACATATTCAGGGAGCAAGACCATTTATATACGGACAGAGTTGTCGACCTGTGATGCGGTAAGCTGAAAAAGGCGCGAGTAAAATGTGTTTCCTACTTATATGTATGTTCTACTTATGACGTGTTGACTGTTATGTTGCCTATATATGCGGATTCATCCCCATGATGACCAGAGACATTATTAGACACATTAATAATTGTATTTCGGACATTTTCTGTTACGTTATCATGGTGTTTGACATGTGCGCGCGTGTGTGTGCGTGTGTGTGCGTGTGCATGTCCTAGTGTTTGTGTTTTTATTGTTGTGTTATATGCTCGATCCACTCAAGAGCTAAGGAGCCGGCGGTGCCTTATTTGTGCGCCAACATCTCCTTCACATCATATCAGTAAAACGATCCCGAGTCAAATAAATCATCACTCCGTCGACGTTCGGAGCGTATTTTCTGATGGAGTGCCTCATACCCAAGATGCCTTCAACTCACTCTGTACATAACGTAAACGTTCTGGTCGCACTTCGTGTGCGCCAGTCGACGATAAAACTCAATATCTATTTTTCGTCGAATTCCCGGAAGAAATAATATTATCCACATTACGCAACAAAATAATCGAACGACAGAGGTCGATTACCGTTCATTATTGTATCTATTTACGACCGCTTAGCAAGCTGTCCGGCCACATTAATTACTGTGATGACAGAGACATCGAGGAGGCTTTTCATCATGTTCTTTGTCGTTGGCCTCGCTACTAATAACACAAGTTTGAACGAACGGTCACTAATTAAGGGAGCGGACAATCTTTAGAATGGCGGACTGTAAAACTCCTTTGTAAAAGCCCAGTAGAAGTAAATGACGACTGTAAAAGTCACCTCACCGGAAGATGTTCATTGCGCTATTTATGTTTGCGCGATCGAGTGGCCTATTCCCCTTGAGAAAAGCTTAGTTTTTAATTGGTTTTGCACGTTCTCTTTCTTTCTCGAATATTTCTCGCGTTTCATTTTGTTGTTATAATTTCTCAATGTAGGGTAGCTAATCGGATGCATCACTTCCGGTTAATTTTCTACGTCTTTCTCATCTCGCTTCCCTCTTTCTGCTTCACTGTCTCTCTTAATAACAAAATAAAATGCGATGCTAGCGCTGCCTACTGTTTTGCTGCTGTGTATACACGATAAAGTGTTTGCGTAGTCATTAGGGGTGTGCGAATATTCGAAAGTTTCGAATATTCGTCGAATATTACATTTGAAATATTCGTACTCGATTCGAAAATCGTGTATTCGAAAAGTTTCGAATATTCGATAACTTCGATTATTCGAAAAATTCGAATATGCGATTCGATTATCATGCATAAAATTACTCGTCTTCCACATTTCTGCTGCGTTCGTATCGCTAAAAATGTTGCCGAGAGGAGCGATAAACATCCTAAGTACACGAAGGCACGATATCTGCCTGCGACGAGCGCCCCAATACGTATGATTTATTGCTGGTGCATCTCCGATGTGCAGCGCTGTTGGCGATCACGTAACCGTACATTTTCAATATTATGCGGCCGTAACGTGCCACACTACCACTCGTTCACTATGCGGGACCACTTCTGAAGAAAGACAGTGACCCAGGACTGTAGGCACCTTCAGATACCCCAGACTGTTCCAACTTCCAAGCGAGCGTGCCTTTTCAGTGGCAGGGGGGTGGGTTGTCTCTGTTATAAGGGAGCGCCCGCTGCCAGATCACGTGGAGCAACTCATGTTTCTTCATGATAACATGTATTCATTAGTTTCATTGTGCCGTGATATTTGCTTGTGTTGTGACGTGCATTGTGCTAGCCTGGACTTTGTGTTCTGGAGATAGCAGTGTATGTGTGTTGCCAGTCAGGCTGTTAATGTTGTTTTTTTTTTTCAAATGGCTACATGTTAAATAAAATATTGTTACTGTGGAGGCATTTTTCCTTTGATATTCGATATTCGATTCGATATTCGAAGGTAGATATTCGTATTCGATTCGTATTCGAAAAATTTGATATTCGCACACCCCTAGTAGTCATGGTCCACCGCACTTTCGCAAGAACAAGCGACTGCATTCTGCAGTTCGCAAATGAAAGTGCATGCATCTTTAGTATACACGCCTAGAGCGTAAAAAAACGAAAGTGGTGTTTTGCCTGGGACTGGACCCTTCGGAGTCGTAAAGGGAGGCACTCTCGGTTTGGGACCTCCAGAAATCGATAGTCACGTGGCCACGGAATGTCCCCGTCGCGGGACGACCCGCAGCACACGTAGTGCCGCAAGGAATACATAAGGAAGCGGTTGAAAGCAGCGAATAAGTGGAGAATGGCAACCGACAAAGCACGACGGAATTGTGGGCGTAACGTCGAAAAAAAAACAACAAAGAATTTTTTAGAGCAGCGGCTCAACTGAGGGACCATTCATCATAACGACTTTCCGTCGGCTCGCTTTCTCTTTGGTGCATTACGCAAACAATAAAAATAATGACAAAAGCAAAAAGCGTGACTTTCGAGAAACAGGTCGAGACAGAGACACAAAAAGAATTTAAGCCAGTCTCTGATTTCTTTCGATTCTCAAACCATCCCGAAATTTAAATAAATGCAACCAGCGGCTCGACTGATCGGAAGGCGGGGGGGGGGGGGGGGGGGGGAATCAGCAATCCTGTATATATCCCCGTCAAACGTGGCTCGCATACGAAATTTCGATTCAAATCCCGTGCGGGTCCGTCGATCGCCTAAAACAACATACTCAAGGCGCCCTGGGCGACGAATGGGTCGCTTGAAGGCAAAGAAGGAAGTGCGTGAGCGGCAAAACAGAAGCGAAGTTTCTTTAGGCGACAAAACAAAACAAAACGAAGTTGTGATTCCGAAAGCAAAGATTTGTTTTAGGAGGTTCTATTGTTTAGGTATCGCTTTAAAGAGTAAGATTTTATCGCCACGTGTCCCTCTCAATCTGCAAGAAACTAAACTTTAGGTTCTAGAGTTTTCGATCTGAGATGTAGAAAATGAAAGAACGACAAACACCCGTTTGCAGCGACGATCCCTTAGTGCCGTTCCAGATGACTCGAAGAAATTGAGAAATGTGAATTGCAGATCGGGCGTGGAAAAAAACGCCAGCCGTAGTACACCGGAGTGGCGATCGTCCGGTCACTGAGCATAGTGAAGCGAAGCGACAGCTAGTAACGTGGCGCAGGCCGTCGACCGTGTCGTAGTGCAGCTTGACTTGCCCGAACGCCCTATCGGAACTTACGCGTGCGACCAATGGTGCGTGTTGCCGTTGAGTGACCAGGACGATGACGACGACACCGAGCTAGGAAGAGCGAAAATTCGAGTGGCCTGCCGTGCGTGTCGCGGGCTAGAGTTCGGAAAGCGTTCAACGAGAAAGTCACTGAAGCGTGGAATATGACAGTATGGGCCATAAAGGCGGCATCGCGGCGCAGCCTACGAAAAGAACTTCCAAGGAAAAGTAAGATCAACACTCGCTAGTACAAAAAAAAAAAACCAATAAAGAGAACACGAGAAAGGCGATACTGATGGATAGCAGGTGAAAAACAGTATTAAAGCTAAGTTTAGCATCATAGAGGAGTTGGCTCTACCGGGTTATCGACTGACATCGATCACAATGGCGGACATGTCTCAACGAAAAGAGTCGTGTCCTCCGCGTTTATGAGGTACCCACTTCTGAATATTTTCGGTGATAAATAATAGAGCATTAACGAAGCGATATCACGCTGCGAAAGACCGGTATTAATTCAAATTAATGTCTCAAAGGAGTGCCGTTAGACGTCCGCAGGATTACATCTGCGGCAATGCAGAAGAAGCCGGCAAGGGCAGAGCTTTCGCAGGTATTTTTGACTGCGGGACTTTTTTAAGTATAAGCGCTCCTACTTGTCATGTTTTTTTTGTTTTGTTTTTGTTTCCACAGCTTATCGTTCAACGTCGCAGAAAGCGCACGCAAGTGTAGCAGTGCTTGTTTACTCCCTTGTTTTCTACAGGTTTTACGCACATCTTCCTAGGTATACAGTCATGTGCAATGCCTTACAGTTCTGGGTAAGGGTTATGCACACAGCGAAGTTTTTACGAATCTGGATATGACAGCGAAAGTGGATCAGCCGACACCTCAGTATCTACAACACTGCACTGATTTGTGACAACAAAGTTACCGCGATGATGCATTCGTTTTTTTTTTTTTTTTTTCTTCCACTCCCATTCATTTCTCGCACTCCTTTACATTCGGTGGCACCGAGGCGTGACACAATTAGTCACGACCTCCTCCACCTCGCTTGCTCGGCGGCAGTCGTCGAGAATAATGCTCCTCGCATCAGCGCAGCTATATGTCATGCGTCTCCGCCACTTTCAGGTCGTTCAGAAAGCGTGCACGGTAGGCAACACATGGATTTTGGGTCCGGTTTGTTTAGCTTCGCACCCAAAACGTTTCTCCGCCGAGAGACTTAAAATGGTGATTTCACGGCACGTTGTATATAGGCGCTGCTGAAACGTTCTGGAGTGACAGTAGTTCCAACGCCCTTTATTTACGAGGGAGCTATCCAACTCCCACTCATGGCTTCTTACGCATTCCATACTTATCCATCACCTACACTGTTCATTTATCATTAGTGATCGCGTCATCACAAGTAGCTGTTAATATTTTTGCGTCCTGGCGGAGTGTGGAAGAGAAAGAAGCAACGTTCGTGACTATTGATAGTTTGATTGGCTGGCTATTGATTGACCGCTAATTAAATGTGTCTGGTAATCTTTGAAACTTTCGTGACTGGCTATTGCAGAACAGTCGATTGTCATATGAGCAGGAATAAACGACGTCGAACTAGAACAATTCAGGAAATGCGCGCGGAACCTTTAGCCACTGTATATCAAATAGTGGATGAAGGTTGGGGCGTTATATATCATAGACAGGAAACCTCGACTGTTTATGTTATTTTTACCTCAAAGCTTATTCCCCATTCTGCTCGGACCACTGCGTACGCACAGCAGCACACCAGGAAGGCTATAGAAGTGTTTGTGCGCATAACGCTAAACCACTCGGGAACGGAAGGTGGAACGGAACCATGGATCCACTCCAGAGCTGATAAAGCCGAGAATGACTGTGCGTCTGCTTGTCTTCGTGCCACCAGACTGACTCATCCTCTTTCTCACCGCATCTTACCAGTTTTCCTGCGTTTTCTCCTCCTTTCCTCCGCATTAGGTTGTCTTTGGAATGACGTCAATGGCATATTCCCAACCACTAACGTCAAGTCCTACGCTCCGAGCTCTCCGACTCGCACTCTTTCTCTTATCGTTGCGAGACGGCAAAGCCGGGCGACTGAGTTTCCCTAAACCTCAAAAGCCATACGCTGCAAGACGCGTCTCGACTAACCGCAATGGAAGCTGCAGATGACGGCCTCCTCTCCCGAATGAAACAAAGATGACCCGGGTCTGCCTCCCCTTCGTTATCTCGTACTATCGCTCTCCTAACTCCCAGCTGCACAAAGCACTGCCGAGCGACAGTGCAATGCCCTCCACTCACAACAAAAGAGATATTATGACTGCGCTCCCTTCCTTCGAACTTTGTAGGAGCGCTCCATGCTGCCGTCTAAGCCAGCCAGTCGGCCAGCCATCCGTGTCCGGCGGAATCAAAGGAGTGACTGCACAGCTCGACTAGAGTGGGGCCCTTGAAGCGCTGTAACGAGGCCGTTCGGTTAACTGAATGACGTCGTGCAGAGGACATTCCGGCGACTCACCGCTTGTCCGCTTTCATGCCTGGCACTTACCTCGACGTTTTATTTTTATCCATTTGGAAACAAGTGTGCTACGAGAGAGACTGTGAAAATCCTCTCGGCGCCACTGAATGACGGCCGGTGACAAAAAGAAACGGTTTTATATTTCCAAACGTGACGATCGCAACTTCAAAATGCGCGAAACACCAGTCCAGGACATGCATGTTCGCCAGGGGCGTAGCCAGAAATTTTTTTCGGTGGGGAGGGGGAGGTTCAGCTATACTTTATATATGTTCGTGTGTGCGTTTGTATGTGTGCGTGTATATATGCGCAAGCAAAAGTGAAAAATTTCTGGAGGCGGGGGTGACCCCCACCCCCCCCCCCTTGGCTGCGCCCCTGATGTTCGCTAATTCCTTTCTTCCAACGTGTGTAGCCAAATGGAACAAGCTGTATGAAGAGCTAGTATGTTGCCAAAAAGACGAATTGTTTGTATCAATGCTGTGACCTCCGCCTGCTGTAACGTCTAAGGGAAATGCAGGGTCATTCTGGAAGAAACAAAACATAACTAAAGTTCCGTCTACAGGCGGTATCACTTTGCTGCCGCGGAAAAGCACTTCTTAAAACTAAGCCGTTGTTGACGTGCAACGTTTTTCCGGCTAGTGCCCCAATATTCTTTTTATGCGCACAGAGCGATAACGTGGGAGGGGGGAGGAGGAATGAGAGAGAAAGAGGTACTCGTTTGAGGAAAATTGAGTGCTTTGCCTGGAGACACGCCAAGCATGCTGCTCCGGATAATTGCGCTGATAAATTAACCGACACGATACTAGAACATAGGTAATAGTGTGTCTAAACAGTTGCACAGAAACGGACGGAAAATGTTTGCAGACTGACAGCTTAATCTAAGCTCTCGGCGATACTACCATGTGGCTAGTATGCCATGTTTGGAGCCGGCGTATGATTTGTTCCTGTATTTTCTAGCGTGTCTCTCACTTTATTCGGCCCTTCCCTATATCCCCCGCCCCCTTTTTTTAGAGTGTAGCTCAAATGCACCCGTTCCTGCGTTGAGCGGCGTCGCCGTTGGCGTCTGCGTAACCCAAAGAGCGAACGAGGACGAAAGAGAGCGAACGCGGACCTGGCTGTCTTCCTCCGTCACGCACGCTGGCCCCTCGGTCGGAGCTCGTGCGCATGTAGGCCTGGCACGTGCACTGCGGCTGGCTTCACTTGTAACGGGGCTGTCGGCGTTTCGCTTGGTTCGCGACGCCTGCAATGCACAGAGTGGTGTGCGTAGCACTCGAGCGCTGGCAGTTGCTATGGTGTTATGTAACGAATGTTACATTGCTACAACTGCAGATAGCCAAAACTTCACACAGTTGGCGTCGTCCCAACACGAAGCTGCACTCAAAATTTGCATTAGGCCGTATCGTAATCGTCGGTGAATTTTTTTAACTGTCATTATTTTGGGCTTAATGTTAGGTTCACTTTCCTTCTAGGGTGGCTTTCGGCCAAGGTATTATATATTCCGGGTATTACGCCTGAATGTCGGCTCTACTAGAGGAACGCTGCTAGTAGAACGTTGCAAACATAGAGAAGTAGCGAAATGAAGACGATCCAGGTGAATTGGATAAGGCGTTAGACCGTTAGAGAATTTTTTACTGACCAAAAATGCGACATGCCTGCTGCGTGATGCAATATCGCTCCAATAACTATTTCGCCCATACTATAAAGGAGAGATTCAAATATTTAACCTAACGTGATGTGCCCCACAATTATGCGCCTCTACACCAAGGCACGCCTCTTTACCTGAAATTGCTTCCTTAACGTTACTGATTTGCCGACCTACGGTGCTTTGAGCTCTAATGACATACGCGATGCACGCGACGTAATCTCTTTGGTAATTTTACATTGACAACTTGCGTCTTCTGCACCAGGTCAACGACCATCCTCGCTTCATTAGCGCGTAACAATGACTTGGACCGCTCGGTGTCACGACAGGCGTTCAGTCATCCATCTTGGTAAGCCGTACAGCGCCTGTCGTGAAATCGAGGGTAACACGCTCAAGTGTAATAGCAGAACACTATTACCCGTAGCTACCAGAGCAGTTACGTATTGAACCAAGATAACCAAACTATTAAGAGGAGGAATATAACAAGCAGGTCACTGAAGAGGAGAAAAGAAAGCAAGAGCTCTGAACCGTTGAAGATTAATGGCTGAAGTTGCATTGCTTTCGCTGGACGTAAACCACATTTTAAATATTTATTTCTTGCTGATGGGGCACCCTTATTACCGTAACGAACTGGCTTTTTGTTGTAATGAGCATAATGATTTGCTTTTGTGGGCTGGTAATTTTGTAATGTATTGAATTACTTCAAGCGAGTAGCTTCAAGAAAACTACTCGTTATGTTCCCGACTACTTTTGACTAAAGTGTAGTATGTCCGCTTCCCTTGTGGCATAAAATATGGACCAAGAACGAAAAAATAACAAAGACAAGTTCATCTTAGTGCCAAACCTCACACGTGGGAACGACGCAACAGAGATCTCTGAGGTTTCAATTTATATGTGCTGGAAATAAAGTATACATGAATTAGTAGAACGATAAACTCTTGTTAAATTATTTTCAAAGTAATTTCATTGCTTTCAAAAGTCGTAGCGATGCACTGTCATTACTTACGGCTTCAGCCTTTTCATTGCCTTCAATGCCAGCGTGGGATGGTATCCACTGAAACTTTATATTAAAGCTCTTGCCAATAATGTGTTTAATGAGCGCCAGAGATTGCCTGGTGAATTTTTCTTGAGGTAGGCCACGATGCAGTCTTTGTAGCGCCGACTTGGAGTCCGTCAGCACTACAACATCTCGTGGCGAAAAGGATCGCAATTTTCGCAAAGCCGCGGTGATTGCAGCGCTTTCTACCGTTGTGGACGAAACCACACGATCCAGGCGGCCCGACCATAATACGCTAAGGCAGGGTATGCAGAAAGCCGCTGCGCAGCTATCCGTTTGTGTGCACACTGATCCATCGGTGTACACTTGTAGGTGGCCGTGGTACATGGTACTCAAGTGGTCCAGCACAAGAAACTTTGCTTCCGCGGCTGGAATGGTGCGTTTCGCTGGTAGCTTGGTACGCTGTAGTTACATGCAACATCCACAAAGACCATGACGGGTCCATAGGCCGTCGTTTAGGCAATATTCAAGCCTAATATCGAAATGTGCTCAGCGCCGCGTTGAAATATGAGCCAGTTCTTGCTCTGAGCCGCCGGAGAAGCTCCGTGCCTGCGAAGGACTCTCCCTTGCATGCGAAGCGCGGACATTTGTTCCAACAGTAAGAACTCCTAAAACTTACCAGAACAACAAAGATGCGATACGCAATCATTTCAAGGCGATCTACAATTTTCCCACACAAGCATGTGTAATCACCGACTTCTCGTGAACAAGCGACGCTGTTGTACCGCATAAGAACCGGCTCCGCACACACCCCGGCGTGGTCATTCAAGACTGGCGATACGCTTCCCCGTTTTGTGCCTTCTGCGGTGACATCGGGGACATTGAACATTTTATTTGGCTTTGCCCGCAGTTTGATGTGGAAAGAGCAGCGATGGTCCGCACCTTGCAAAAAGATTGTCTAGGCACCGGACATTTGAAGACGTCATTTTTCCTGAAGGGCCCGCGGCAACGAGGAAGAACATGCAACGAATTTTGTTGGCTTTCCTGCGAGACACTGGGCTGTTTGGCACTTGGCGACATACCCCTACAATTCAGGAGATGCTCAGGCGGAACAATTGCCGGCCATGCAGGCCAGGCTAACCCCGCCTGCTGCAACATCACCACCACCACCACCTTACTTTCGGCTAGCTGTAGTTTGTAATGTAATTTAATTATCTTTAAAACGATTCCTGAAAGTTAAGTAGTAATGTAATTTAATTGCTTTTTAGGAGTAATTTTGCCGTCTCTGCCTTGCACACTTCAAAGTAACAGGTCATGTAGGCACGTGAGCCTAGACAACTGTTGAAAGCGCACATTTACGCTCTAACGATATGTTGGCTTGGGTAGCCCATGAAACCTTATAATACAACTTAGGGCAATAAAAATATACTCTGCATGCGATTTCTAAACTACGTCATCGCGAGTCGTTTTCAGCACTTACACCAGCCAACTCGCTGGTCCTGCATTGTAACGAATGGACCGACCAGGCGAGGGGAATCCCTGCTGTATCGTCAATGCAAGGCCAAACAGGATCGTACGTGGCGCGTGGCCGTCTTGTGCGATCTGCAATACTTGCGGAAGATGACGAGTCTTTGTGGTTGCGGTGTCGTACACTTGCGAGAATGTTCAATTCTTTGTCTGAAACGCTGCAGTGTCGAGGAGCGCGCCGTATGCTAGTGTAGGCGACATTCTGCATGTTTCTACTATGGCAACGCACATTTGAGAAGACGGCGATTTTACCGCCGAGGGTATAATGCTACGTAGCTAACCCATCGAGAGCCAGACATTCTGCGTACAGAAGACGACAAAGAGAACTGGCCTGCCTGTCTGCTGTGGGTGCTGTCCTCTATCTTGATCGATGCTGTGCACATCAGTGTAAATACACTTGTAAATAGTCACGCCTCGTGTCATTTTACGTAACAATATTAACGCAGGCAAAAACACATATAGCATAGCCAACTGTAGCATGCGCACGCTCGCGAGAAAGAGAAGTCTTCTTCCTCTTGTTCTTCGAGTGCCTTGATGATGACATTAACGCAGGCAAAACCACATATAGCATAGCCAACTGTAGCATGCGGCGCTCGCTCCTCTCCGGCAGTGCGCTTTGATACTGATAATATGAACGAAGTAGACAAGGCGGCGGAGCGAAGGGCTCGCAAGGCAGCAGCAGCGCGGGCTCGCCGCCAAGACCCTGCGGTGAAAGCTCACGAGGCCGCAGAGAGACGTCAGCGTCGTGCGGACCCCGAGATACAAGCCCGCGAAGCCAAAGCAGCGCGGAAGCGGCGGCAAGAGAACCTCGAAGAGGTGCGGGCGCGGTGATGCAGCGGCCAAACGCCGAAAGCGGTCGCTACATGAAGTTGGCGGCGCCGACGCGCCCTTCAAGCGCGATTTCCTCGACCACACGTTCGGCTACAGCTGCATGGTCTGCGACCGCTTGTGGTTCGACAACAACATGGCCACAATCGCTACTATAGCAACGTGTCACGTCTTTATATTATATTAGAGGAATTGTACGGAGCATTCACGGTTTACCCGATTATCTACGAGCCAGCTCCTCAATCATCATTCACTTTGTGGATATGGCGTGGTCTTTTACATGAGATCCCATCACATTACAGAGGGGAGAGACAGCTTTCCCTTTCCCCCATCATAAGCTCAACATATTCCAAGCAAGCACGCTCCGCATGCTCCAGACGGGTTCCTACCCCTCTAGGGGCTTTCTGAGCACGCTTAACCCTGACATTGATCCACTATGCATGCCTCCACTGTGGTGCTTGCTGAGTTTTGCTCCTTAAATCACATGCTCCGGCAGTGCCCTGCGTTACAGGATTTTAACCAAGAAGACAACTGGAAAATGACCATCACAGACCAGCTCCTGACTGTCCAGAGGGCCCGTGAACGAGCGAGAGGCACGGCCTCTCTATTCCGACTTGGGACTAGCCTACGGCTTGGTAGGAACCTACCTAGTAGGCCACCAGCCTAGCTCCTCAGGACCTAAATAAATTCGTTTCTGTTCAACGTGGCCATGATCAATCTGCCAAAACTTCTAGATAAAATACCAGATGTGCGGCACGCGACTTACGCTGACGACATCACGCTCTGGACCAGGGCTTCGAACATCGGAAGACGAGAGAGCTGCCGTAGATGCCGTAGATACTATCGAAAGGTATCTCCGAAACTGCGGCCTCCACTGTGCCCCTGAGAAGTCCGAGCACCTTGTCCTCAAAGCAAGAACGAGAGGCAGGCCTCCCATATACGAAGAGCCCGACCCAGCGTCACCCTAAATGGGACAGCAATTCCAAAAGTCGAGACGCTACGAGTGCTTGCACTTCACATCCACAAGGATGGATCGGGAGCGGCCACGTTACCGAGACTCCAACGGACACTCTCGCAACTCACGCATCTCATCAAGAGGATCGCAAACCAACGAAACGGGCTCAAAGAACATGACACTCTACGAATAATGCAAGCTCTGCTCACCAGCCGCATCACGTACGGCACGCCGTATCTCACACTGAAGACCGCATAAATAGAAAAAACTTAATATTATGATAAGAAAGGCAACCAAAGTCGCCCTGGGAATACCCCTCATGGCTTCAACTACACGTCTTCTTAAAATGGGCGTCCACAACACGTGACAAGAGCTCGCCGAAGCTCACAAGAACAGCCAGCTGGAACGACTAAAGCTCACGCCTACCGGGAGGTCAGTGCTCCGGTACCTCAAGTACAGCGAGACGTACATCGCCGATGCAGACCGGAAAAAGCGCATCCCGCTGGACGTTAGAGAGTCCCTCTTCATCGCGCCTATTCCGCGCAACATGCATCCGACATTCCATAAAAGTAGACGAAAGGCTCGAACTGACGCTATTAAACGAAAGTTCAAGGAAGACCCGGACGCCCGCTACACCGACGCTGCCAAGTATCCGCGCAGAAACGCGTACGCTGTCAGCGTCGTAGACTCTCGAGGCCGAGAGTTAGCGTCGGCCACGGTCAAGGCACACAACTCAGAAGCGGCAATCGCTCTCGCCACAACCACATGTACAGACGCCGCGGTGATCTTCACCGACTCGCAAGCAGATTGCAGGAATTATGCGAAGGGCCGCATCTCAGCCAATGCACTTAACATCATAAAACGGCGAAGCACTGCACTCCCATACGCCTGTATATATGTGTGCCAGGACATGAGGTCTACAGGAAAATG
>NC_051177.1:61874516-61999024 GCF_013339695.2 Rhipicephalus sanguineus | reverse complement strand
AATTTTTTTGCGTTATTCATGTCGTGAACCAGGAATCGTGTTCACCATACACTGACCCCTGCTATGCCAACTTTGGTATATAGAAGGT
Organism: Rhipicephalus sanguineus; assembly: GCF_013339695.2. Classification (NCBI taxonomy): domain Eukaryota; kingdom Metazoa; phylum Arthropoda; class Arachnida; order Ixodida; family Ixodidae; genus Rhipicephalus; species Rhipicephalus sanguineus. The sequence goes on along the minus strand of NC_051177.1, from coordinate 61,998,936 downwards.
CACGGAGGCGACCAGGAGAGCGCCCAGACGTAGGCAGATGGATGGATGGATGGATGGATGGATGATGGATGGAGATGGATGGATGGATGGATGATGGATGGAGATGGATGGATGGATGGATGGATGGATGGATGGATGGATGGATGGATGATGGATGGATGGATGGATGGATGGATGGATGGATGATGGGATGGATGGGATGGATGGATGGAGGATGATGGATGATGATGATGATGGATGGATGGATGATGGATGGATGGATGGATGGATGGATGGATGGATGATGGATGGATGGATGGAGGGATGGATGGATGGATGGATGGATGATGGATGGATGGATGGATGATGGATGGATGATGGATGGATGGATGGATGGATGGATGGATGTGGATGGAATGGATGGATGGATGATGGATGGATGGATGATATGGATGGATGGATGGATGGATGGATGGATGGATGGATGGATGGATGGATGGATGGATATGGATGGATGGATGATGGATGGATGGATGGATGGATGGATGGATGGATGGATGGATGGATGATGGATGGATGGATGGATGGATGGTGGATGGATGGATGGATGGATGATGGAGGGGATGGATGGGATGGATGGATGGATGGATGGATGGATGGATGGATGGATGATGATGGAGGAGGATGGATGGATGGATGATGAGATGGATGGATGGATGGATGGATGGATGGATGGATGGCGGATGGATGGATGGATGGAGGATGGGATGGACGGTGGATGGATGGATGGGATGGATGGATGGATGGGATGGATGGATGGGATGGTGGATGATGGATGGATGGATGGATGGTGGATGGATGGCTGGAGGGATGGATGGATGGGATGGATGGATGGGATGGATGGAGGATGGATTGATGGTGTTATGGATGGAGGCGGGATGGATGGGATGGAGGGATGGATGGGAGGAATGGGATGGATGGAATGGATTGGATTGATGGATGGACGGATAGATAGATAGATAGATAGATAGATAGCAGATAGATAGATAATAGGATAGATTGATAGATAGATAGATAGATAAGATAGATAGATTAATAGATAGATAGATAGATAGAACGCCCAAAGTGCTTGAGGTTCGCTAAGAAATGCTTCGCATTTATAAATATCTTACATGTTTATAAAGAGACGATCCGATTCGATAAACTGTTCTACCAGAGTGCTCATTTGGGACGGTCGGTACGTGCGCATAGAAAACGAGAAATAGCAAGAACCAAAGGACAACAGGGCATCCTTTCCTGATCCATCCTGTCCTGATCCAAGTGCGTACATATACTGCCTTGTGCGCCATAAAGCTTTGATTGTAAGCAGCGCTTAGTCCCCCTGTGTCCTGTTGTCCTGTGGTTCGTGCTGTTTATCGTTTTATATGGGTGTTGTTTCCAGTTCACTGCACTATACCGCAAAAGGAGACGTCGCCAAGCCAGACCTGTAGATCTCGTTTAAACTATGAGTATCACTTCAGTTCGTTAGCTACTCGACCGAGCTCTTTGGGACGCACCTTCTATAGCGAGCACGTTTGGTAAAGGAACTCCTGTGTATAGAATTCTGCTGATACATAGAAACGAAAGATGGGCGTCGTTTCAAGCCTCGCCAAATTTGTTCAGGATCCTTGAAGAGGTATCGTAGAAAAAAGTAAGGCGTGTAGACAACCAAGTTTTTGAACTTCCTTAGCAGACACGGTCACTAGAGTTTGCGTTGTCCGTTTTCTCTTGTGCGTAGTTTTATCGACAGCGAATTTGTTTCGTCGCCTAGGGAAACTGGCCCATACACACGAGGAGGATTGGCCACACTATCGATTATAAAGAGAATGTAGTGAAAAACAATAAATAAAGCAATACTAAGTGCTATACAACATCAAAACCTGCTAATTCACTCAAATTCCAATGGTTCTTGAAAAGGCGTTGTTTTTACTGCAGGCTTTCCCCTACTCTGATATAGCACACATACTCAGGTTGAATGAAGGAAGGAAATTTTGAGGACTCGTTTCTTTGTTTGACAAAAACTCATTCAAAACCAGCAGATAACGCAACCAGTTAAGGGGCAGGGGACGTTAATTGTACTGTTTTAGGTGTACTGTAGTAATTGTGCTATACATGTGAAGTTAGTAAAGTAGACAAAAAGACAACTTGCCGCCGGCGGGGACCAAACCTGCAACCTTCGGATTACGCGCCAGATGCGCTACTAATTGAGCTACGGCAGCGGTCGTCGCCTCATCCACTTTATCGGGTATTTATGTGCATGCAAACCTGGCAGTGTTAGTCAGCGCCGCTCGTAGCCATGACGGCGAGTGTGGAACACTTTTCGTTTTGCTAGCTGGCGTCAAGTAGCACGTGATCCTTTAACGAGCGGACAGCTGACCAATAAAGATACGTGTACATATATACTCAGGTTGTTATGCGCCTCTAACATCGCATGCGCAGGACGTTCATGTCTCGAAATGTTGCCTGAGGTCACCCATTACGCTGTTTGGAGCAGCTCGATAGGACACCACGTAAAACTCCATGCAGAAAAAAGCAAGACAGCCCGCACACCCGCGAAAAATAACGGCGGTCAGGAAGATCCCGCGGATGGCTTGGGTGGAGCCCATCACTGCGGTCCTTTGTCTTTCTTCCACACACTGGACAGTGCAGCCATTGTTGTTTGTGCACGCCAAGATTGCAGCTTGAGAAAACAAAAGTCCAAATAAAAGTGAATTCAATATTGTAACAAGGCAAGGAGAAACTTGCGAATATAGTTTGTACTTTTGGTATCGTTTACTTTTTTATTCTTCGATGGAGAAAAGTACCATTTTTCCATGTTTTCTTCATCCTTGATCAGGGCGTAACCAGCGAAAGTGGCACACGCCTTTGCTATGTGCCCTCAGTAATCGCTTCACTGCTTTCTAAAGTTGCCGTTCCTCGTGTCTTTTTTTTTCTTCCTTTTTTTTTCTCTACATTTTTTTTCGTTCCGTTTCCTTCTCATACAATATACAGGTATTTTTATCGATATTTTTATCTGCTTCCACAGTGTCTTCTGCTCACTTGGAATCGTTGAAAAGTAGGCCATGTGAAAAGTTTGTAAAATGTCATTTTCCTTGCTTTTCTTTCCTTCACTCGATTCTTCAGCTTCCTTCGTTCCTTCGTGGTGCGCGCAAGCTTAACGTCTCGTTGATAGAATCACTGTCAGGGTATGCACGGTCGACAGCAAAATTTTCATCTCGCGTATGCCAGAGGTAGGTTTTTTCTCACCCATTTGAGATAACTCGACTGTTGGCCACATCAACCGAGGTGGTTATTTCCTTCTTGCCTCGGCCAAAGCCAACAATTGGTAGCCCTTCGCCTCTTCCCAACATCCTCCCACCCCCTTCACCCGAACTATAGCAAAGTAGGGCGAGGGCTGTTTGGCACAATGTCTACGTTTATAACTACATCGCGCCGAGTTATTCCCGCCTAGCTGAAGTGCGCTGGATCGGACGTTTTCGGATATACTAGGAAGACGATGGTCCCTGTAAACACTTCGCTAGTGTCACCCTAACATTACCTCGAATGCAAGCACGTGTGTACATTTTTTTCAAAAACACGCATATCTGCCTGGCGACTTGTCTTCTACCTACGAGGCGTGCGAACTGCCACCGCTATGTGAAAGCAAACGTGCGAAGCGTATGCAGGCGTCTCTGTCCGAAAGTGAATAAACTTGAAACGTTCGGTTGTCGGGTAAACACGGGCGTCGGGTGACGAAATAGCGCCGTGCTCTCTCCAAAGGGGGGTTGGCTTTCACGACAGGAAAATAAGTGAGCAAAAGAGAGAGAGAAAGAGAGAAAACAAGAATAGTTGAAATGGAAGAAACAGAACGCCGGCTGAGGTCACTGACCGGTGTATATTTCTTTTCTTTACGCAGTAGCTAACCCTTCAGAGACGCCACGCAACCAGTTTGCTGCTATCGTGCATGCGCCGTGTAGCTCAAGAATTTGACGTTGTAGGCTCTTAGAGTTTGCGTCCTACCCGCACAGATTTTTCGTTACTTCTTGTTGGCTGTAAAGCATAAGTTTAAGCTTCGTTTCCTGTTTCTTCTGCGCGAACAGCCATATATGATTCGCAGTGGAAGCTATAAGGGATGCGCAAGTTTAAACGTATTCATGAGCCATGTAGTATGCAAATGCATCTTGCATAGAATACTACGGTTCACAGTGAACGCAGTGTTCGGCTAGAGGGCCGCAGGAGGGATGATGGTTGGATGGGGTGATGAAATTAAGAAGCTGGATTGGAAGCCATGAAATGGAGTCAGCTCGCGTAGGACACGGTGAATTCGAGGTCTCTTGGAGAATCCTTCATCCTGCATTGTACATTAAATATGATGATGATTATGATGATGACGACAACGATGACGACGACGACGACAGTCAACTCAGAAGCCTTGTTTGTGTGAAGTTGTGGAGAAATAGTAGAGAAGTGTGCGCAGCAATGGCATATACATAAAGTTTCAAAAGATTGCAGTGATGAGCTGCATATCGCTGCAAGTTCTACATTATGTGCCCCTAAATTTTAGAAAATGACTTTCTTATGATGACTTTATATGTAACTGAGACAAAGCGATAATATCCTATCTTTTTGCCCTTCTTAATAACACAGGTCCATTATGATTATTTCTTATTATTTTTTGTGACCCTATCTAACTATTGTATACTTGTATGAATGCGTGTACATAATGTCTGTAGACCCTTTAAAACCCACCCCTGTAAAAATCCCTGATGGGATTGACATTATCACTAAATAAATAAAAGAAATAAATTATTGTTGCAATATTGACCAACTTTTGACAAGTTGCCGCGACAGGAAAGCATGGCTGCAACTTTCGCGCGTCTTATTTTTATTGACGTTTCTATTGCAAAAGGGTATCGACATGTAATAGTCGACTACACATGTTGTCCAAGAAAGGAATATTGTATTCCACCATCACGAAATATTTCGTTGAAGGCTTCACAGAAAATGTTCTTCCTTTTAAATTTGTTTTGTATCACCGATACAAAGCATTCGTATGGTGCAGATATATTCACGTTCTGCAAGCGTGTGTGTTTTTCCTGGAGAGTAACACAGTCGGCTTTCGAGCGTGAGGTCGTAGGGTTCGAATTCAAAACTCACCGCCACCAACGTTTTTCTTTTATTTCTCTATGAAGCGCATCGTGTTTAGCGTTACGGACAGACTACAGGCTTCCTTGATGACTCGTAAAGATTCCTTAGCATTAAAAAAAAGCATGGGTAGGATTCACATGCAACTGCTATCCCCTAGTAGGCGAATAAGGTTTATTATTTGAATTGCGGATTGCCCTCCGCTTTATATTGCTCCGTATCAAGTTTTGATTTAATTTAATTATGGTTTAACGGGGCTCTCTTGAGAATGCTTGTGCATGAAATGCTTGTGCAGGACATTTGGCAAAGTCAGAATACATTCATATACGACCATATAAGTCCCGGTCTCGACGAGCACTGAGCTAACATTTTACTTGGGAGGATCCCCATTCAGAAGAGTTAATTCCCTTCGCATACTCGGCATGTACATTCAAGAAACAACGAGTGTCAAGGTAGCCCTAGCATAAGCTGCGGTATACAATAAAAAGCCTGACAGGACTTATTAGAAGAATCTCCAGGGGAAATAATAGCATGACTGAACACGACACGCTGAGGCTTGTGCAAGCACTGGTTTTGAGCCGGCTGACCTACGCCCTCCCTTTCCAGATAACCCGGAAAACAGAGCAGGAGCAAGCCGACATATTAATTCGACTTGCGACTAAAGCTGCCCTTGGACTACCTGCCAGTACAAGCACACAACACCTGCTAGCACTGGGGGTGCACAATACTTTCGAGGAGTCGGCAGCTGCCACACTCATCTCCCAGCGAGAAAGGCTCTGCGGCACACCACAGGGAAAATCTCTCTTACAAAGACTCGGATTTCCAATCTCACCGCAATATTGTTCAGAAGCCACCGACCTACTCTCACAAAATCTCAGACAACGTATCGTGACGCAGCCCATCCCCCGCAATATGCATCCATACCACCATATAGGACGCCGCAAAGCTCGAGTACAGAAGCTGCAACGACTAAAGGACCACCCCGACGTTTACTATACAGACGTTTGTCCCTACCCAAAACAGCAAGGTCAAGCTCCCGCCTACGCTCTCGCTGTAGTCAACCGGGGCAAACTTGCCAACTCCGCGACCATACTTACTTCATCCTCCGCGGCAGCCGAGGCAACTGCTATCGCTCTCGCCATTCGAATGGCAGACCAACAAGGTATCTCTGTCTACGTGGTCTCAGACTCGCAGGCAGCTTGTCGAATGTACCTCAAGGGCATATTACCAACAAGGGCCATCCAGCTACTGGGAAGCGAACTCCTCTTTGATCACGGGATAGTCTGGTGTCCGGCCCATACGGGCCAGGATGGCAATGAACTAGTTCATTGCCAAGCTCGAGTACTCAGCGGCCGAGCCCCAGGACCACCCGCCACTGAAGAGGACACAGATGATGGGGTGACACGGCGTGGCATCTTAGACAAACAAAGATTAGATCGCCGCATCGGGGCACCTCCTCACAAGGACCTCGACAGGACACCAAGCGCGGGACTGGCGCCGCCTGCAGACCAATACCTTTCCGCGAATCTGCATAGGCTTCACGTCATGCACCCAGAGAGATATCCCAACGCATGCCCGTGGTGCGGAGATATTCCAACACTCACACACATAACCTACCGCTGTCCCGAGCGACCGGCTACACTCGACACAGGACATACGCACCCAGTACACACGTGGTCGTGGGAGGCGCGACTCGCTGAACGGACTCTGGGAAGCCAACTGGCAACCCTAAGTCAGGCCCGCCGAGCCGCTATAGCCAGTGGAGCTTGGAAGAAGGGCCCCACCCGCAATGAACCACTTTTTTTTTCAATAAATGTTGTTTCTCTCTGATGGGAGTTTTTCGAGAACGGTTAGATAGCTGAAAAAAAAAAAACAAAGACTGGTCTGAAAATGCCACGTACCCTTTTCTCGTAGTTTTACAGCCACCGTTAACTTAGTTTTCACTCAATATTTTAGACTGCCTTTTTGGGATCAGCGCGTATTTTTGGATTGGATGTAAGTGCTATACGCCCTAAAGGCAGATAGTGGATTCGAGTTTTTCTCTCCGCTTCTGATAGCTTAAGTCTTCCTTAACTTCTTGCATTATTAGTTCGTCTATGGTTTTCGGCGCATATAGCAAATTATAGACACAGGCTCTGACCCCGACGCATGGCTATCCGCCTATAAGAGTTGCATGGGAAGCCACAGCGGTATTGAATCGTGGAAGGAACAAGAAGAAGAATGGTCCGCGTGCGTTTATATGGCATCGTAAAGCGCGGGGCACGAAAGACAAATGGGGGCTCGCGCGGATGAAGTAATGCGTTTATTTAAGCCTCAGGTCAATGCCTTAAGCATATCTCTCTTTTTTTTTCTCCTATCTCTATGCTCTATGCGTTGCTTTCGGCTATAGTGCACGTCATCAGTATTCCGTACAAAATAAGCTGCCTGAGGAAGTCTTTGGGATGAACAATTTATCTCTGGTCATTCTTTAGGTTAAAAGCCATCTTTAATCAGGTCCACGTCGTGCCTCCTGAAAGACGACCAGCTTATAGGGTCTGAAAAGAGGCTATTTTGTTTTGTGTGTTCGTAATAATCTGCGGGGTTACGTGCTAAAACCACGATATGACAATGAGGCACGCCGTAGCGGAGGGCGCTAGAAATTTTCATTATCTGTTGTTCTTTAATGTGCACTGACATCGCACAATGCACGGGCCTCTAGCACTTCGCCTTCATTGAAATGCAACGGCCGCGGCTGCCATCGAACCCGCGACTTTCGGGTCAGTGGCTTAGAACCGTAACCACTGTACCACCATGGCGGACGTACGTACGTGCGTGTGCGCGTGTGTGTGTGTGTGATAGGCCCATCTTTGAGCAAGCCACGACGTCACGTGACGTTACGTCACGTTACCGCAGAGTGAGGTCATGATGAATTCATAATGACGTCACAAATTACGGCGATCTGTGACGTCATGATTACGTCACGTTGTGACGTCATCACGTGATGATTTTTTGCATCACTCGTGTTGTCCCCTACGCCGCTGGACGCCGACGACAAGGGACGCCAGCGCCGACGGTCAATTTTCGCGTTGCATGGGGCACCTGAGGCGCGCGTGTTGAAAATAATAGAAAAAAAAGATGAAGATGGCTTTAGCTTTCGAGCCGTCTTATGCGAATGCATGAGAGATCGCGTGACTTTTATTGAGCACTGGTAACGACTGTGCAGGCGACAATAACCGCATCAGGCAATAAACATAGCATACGAGCGGCAAGCACGCATACATAAAGACGCAATCATCATCATCTGTCCTATAGCACTCTATGCAGCTGTGTTTAGAAAATTTGATTGTATCATATACAGTGTTTAGAAAGAAAGGTGAACGATTTACAGCACTGTTTGCTCTGCAAAGGCAGTGCTGTGTGCTGCTGTCCCTAATCAGGGCGGACTAGTTCGAAAACGTGACACGGTGTGCTTACAAAAAATATGCAGGCTTCGCACTAGTGGTGCCAGCCTGAGAGAAGAGCGCAGCTGGGTGTTCCTGGTTTCTCTATTTTCTTTATTTCTTTCTTGTCTTTCTTTCTCTTTCTCTCTGTTGTGTCTTATTTTGTATCTCTCTTTCTTCCTTTTCGTTCTCTCTTTCTTTATTTTACTTTATTTCTCTCTTTCTTACTCTTTCTTTTTTTTCTATCTCTTTTTCATGTCTGTTTCTTTCTATCTCTTTCTCTGTGTTTCTATCTTTATATATCTGTATTCCCTTTATTTCTCTCCACTTTTGTCTTTCTCTTTCTTTCTATCGCTTTCTTTCTCTCTTTCTCTCTTTTAGCTCTTTCTCTATACACGTATTCTCTTTCTTTCTCCCTCTTTCACGTTTTTCACGTGCTCCACTTCGTCGAGCAGAGTTTTCGTTTAACCTTCGCACCTGCTGTACACGGTAGTGGGGCTTGCCCAATTCCTGTGGCGCATGTCCACCTGTGGAGTCTTGCACGACGGAGCACAAGTTATCCATAGCTCAAAGAGCTTCGCTGTTAAAAATGGCCGGCGATTTACAGTACTATGTATCCTACGATGGTAGAGCAGGAAGCTCTCGTTGACATAAAAAACAAGTCCTCAGTGCGTCATGGCTCTCACACAGGGAATTTTATTCGGTACTTATAACAATGGTTCACATGACTAACGGCATGAGGTAAGAAACATTGTACAAGAGACACCTATACATACACGAAGACACAGTTGTCGTTTGTTCTATTGCACGCTGTCAACGTAGCAGGCTACCGCAAGCAAGTCGTAAAAGAAAACACACACATACAAAAAAAAAACACTCGGCACTTACACACCTGCACTCACATAGAGCTGTGCGCCGCCGTGCCGCCGCCGCCGAAGTCCCGAGAGGGATGACGCCGCCACCGCCGCCGCGCTATAATTGCGGCGCGCCGCCGGTTGTCTTGTAATATGAACGGGGAATATGGACATAGGAGGAGGAGGAGGAAGGAATACGAAAAGGAGAAGGCAGGGAGGTAAATATGGACATAAAATACCACACTTCCCTGGAGGAGCTGTTCTCGATGTATCCATGTAATGGAGTGTTCATTTCAGCCGCCGCTGATTAGCGGGACCTCGGCGAGCATCGCGCCCTCTGTTTCCAGTTCTTTTTTCATCTTGAGGTCACGAAGCTTTCACAACTCCCGACATAAAAGAAAGGAACAGAATGCGCTTCAACCTTGGAATGAATGAAAACAACTTCGGAGAAAAAAAAATTAGGAGGGAGCGCGCCTAGCGTCCACAAGCCAACCTCCTATGAAGCCGCTACCTCCTCGGGCTCGTGTTACAATTTCCAGCATGCTGCTGTTTCATTTACTTTTTTTAGTGGGCACATGGGAAAAAAATTACGAGCATGCGCGCCTATAGCGTACACAAGCCAAACTCCTCCGACGCCGCTCCCCCCTCGTGCTTCATGCTCTGGTCAGAATTCCCAGCATGCTGCTATTAGATGCGAAGTATCTTATGACGGAGTTCAATCCGGTGGTGGTGGTGGTGGTGTGCGGAGGAGGAGGAGGAGAGGTTGAGGAAAGGAAAAGGCGCAACTTCTGCAACCCTAATTGGGAGCACGGCTCAGCGCCGTGGTGGTGTGCGGCGTGACCACCCTTACTGCGCATGCGCATAACCTCTCCACTAACCCTCTCCACTCCCCATCCCCCTCTCCCCTTTCCATCTCCCCTCTCCCTTTCCACTCTTTCTCTGAAACGCGGGCCAGACATGCCGAAATTCTCTCCTACGCAACGCCGCGATAAGCACCAGCGCACGCGCGTCCCCTCCCCCTCTCTCTCCTCTCCTACGCTGCCCCCTCTCGCACGCCTGCCGACAGCGTTCCCCGCTCGCCCTGTGAGAATTAACGGCCAGGCTAGAAGGAAGACAAGACGCGCGTAGCGTTCCTCTTCGCGTTCCACGACGCGAGGTCGGTAGCATGCCCAAAGAACGCCAACGGAACGCGATCGCGCAAGTGCTCCGGCTTCGCATCGCCTCATGGTCCCCTTTAGCGGGAAATGGTGTATTTTTTTCATTCTTTATGGCTGGGGTACGGTGAACTCTTCTAGTTCACTATAGTTGGAGAGCATGGAGGATGGAGGAAAGAAAAAAAAAATCACAGCATATCCACGGAGTGAATTATGATGAGTGGGCGAAGCTGCGGAGGTTCATCGGTAAACCGTGGATCTTCCGTGAATTCTGCCCAGTACATCATCACCGACGTGAGATCGGGCGCGTTTATACTAAAGGTTCGATGAGAATTATGACGATTTGCAGCTCACTTTAATTTTACATGTACGCTGTGAATTTTCATTGTTTAATCACGCACAGGAGCAATCGCACACACGCACTACCTTGGAGGTCAAAATCCAGTGCCTATTTATGCGGGGTGGTCGGTGAACGGTTGTGCAGCGCGAGCGGTCGGTTTTTTCAATCAAGACGCTGCCGCGACGCTGCCTGCGTCGGCGCCGCAGCGCCGCGAGGCAAGATAGGGGCGGGGGGGGGGGGGGGGACCGTAGGAGGACCATGAGGCGATGCGAAGCCGGAGCACCTCCACGATCGCGTTCCGTTAGCGTTCGTTGGGCATGCTATACTCGCGGACAACTTTTCTTGGCAATGAAGCGAAGGCTACAGAGCCACAATGCACGTATCCTAACGCTAATGAATGTAGTCCCACAATTGCGTCCGTATTTTCTGCGTGGGATATATAAAATACTCCTTCATTTTCTACATGTAGCTTTTTGAGGGGGAACGCAGTGCACACAAGCGAGATATTTGTATTTCTTTTAATTTATACGTTGTCACTTTGCGTTTTCACATGCGTAAAAACCGTGAATCTTCCGTGAATTCTGCCCAGTACATCATCACCGACGTGAGATCGGGCGCGTTATACTAAAGGTTCGATGAGTTATGACGACTTGCAGCTCACTTTAATTTTACATGTACGCTGTGAATTTTCATTGTTTAGAAAACCATTGCTTTAGAAAACACCTTGCGTCTTTCGTTAAGCAGCTGGCGTCTTTTTCGTTTTGCTTTAGAAACATCTGGCGTTCTTTCGTTTTGTTTTTACAAAACATCTGGCGTCTTTCGTTGGTTTATTTCATCAATCAACGGCGTTTTGAACAAAATTTTTATTGTTTAATCACGCACAGGAGAAATCTCACCAGGCACTACCTTGGAGGTAAACAATGGCTGCTAATGGGAATGAGAGACAGAAGAAGTCGGCTTTTAGCTAACACTTACACTTCTACAGAGACAGAAGAATTCGGCTTTTAGTTAACGCGCACGCTGCGAATTTTTTATTGTTCAACAACGCACAGGAGAAATCTCCCACCGGCACCACCTTGGAGGTCAAAGGGTAAGACTTGTTACTCACTACTACGAGCACGACGAGGGACGAACGGGTGCCGCCTTAAGGAGCTTCGCCCCTAAAAATCACAGCATATCCACGGGGTGAATGATGATGAGTGGGGCGAAGCTACGGAGGGAATCATCTGTAAACCGTGAAACTCTTCCGTGAAATGCGCCCAGTACATAATATAAAGAGTGTCAAACATCGTGTATATATTAAACATCAAACTTTTATTGTACTGTTGGTTTACGTGGTCCCTTCATTATCGCTTGTGATCGGTGAAATGCAAGGAAGAAGTCCGCTCCCGAGCGAAAGAGCGCCAAGAGTGACCGCATTCCCCGCTCGCCCTGTGCGAATTAAAGGCAAGGCTAGAGGGAAGACAGGACGCGCGTTCCACGACGCGAGGTCGGTAGCATGCCCAACGAAAGCTAACGGAACGCGATCGTGCAAGTGCTCCGGCTTCGCATCGCCTCATGGTTCCATTTAGCGTCCCAAAACCAAATATATTGCTCAAGGTGTGCCTTGCGTTTTTCGTAGAAATAATTTATTTATCATGTACATTAAGACGAAAAGTTGAAAGCTCACTAGAGTGTATCGCCCGCAAAGTATGTCTTTTAGTGTGATTTAACTCTCGTACGGCAGGGTCCTCGCGCCGTTGCCGGTCCACCTCGCCCGTTGACGATCGGGCGAGGTGGCTACATACAACTAGTACTACTACACTTTAAGAAAAACATCTGGCGTTCTTTCGTTCTGCTTTTACAAAACATCTGGCGTCTTTCGTTGGTTTATTTCATCAATCAACGGCGTTTTGAACAAAATTTTTATTGTTTAATCACGCACAGGAGAAATCTCACCAGGCACTACCTTGGAGGTAACAATGGCTGCTAATGGGAATGAGAGACAGAAGAAGTCGGCTTTTAGCTAACACTTACACTTCTACTTCTACTAACGTTTCCTACTGGAACATGCCAATGGCTGCTAATGGGGAATGAGAGACAGAAGAATTCGGCTTTTAGTTAACGCGCACGCTGCGAATTTTTTATTGTTCAACAACGCACAGGAGAAATCTCCCACCGGCACCACCTTGGAGGTCAAAGCGTAAGACTTGTTACGGACTACTACGACGATGACGACTACGAGGGACGAACGGGTGCCGCCTTAAGGAGCTTCGCCCCTAAAAAGTTAGGAGGGAGCGCGCCTAGCTTCCACAAGCCAACCTCTTCTGAAGCCGCTCCCTCGTCGTTTCTCCTTTCTCTGTTGGTCTTCAGTGCGTTGCCTGCTGGGAAGTGAGCCTTGTTTGGTTCTCGGTAGGTTCTAGTTGACACCGTGTTAGAAGCACGTTGACAAGCATCGGCCGCCTGCCGCGGTGAGCTTGGTGCGTCGAGGCACGGCCGCTACATAAAAAAAAACAGGTGCGGCCTGCTGCGTCGCGTGGCCGTCAATGGGCAAGCGCGTCCCGGTCGAGTTCACAGTTGCGGCCGCAGTTTTTGGTGAGGACGCCACTAGCGCGGTCCGCAAAGCAGAGGCCAGTTCGTGCTACCATTATGCAGCGGCCGTGGTGCTACAATGTGGTCGGCTCGGAATTTATGCGTTGTTCGTGTGCTTTTTTGTGTGATCGTGTGTGTGAGTATCTTTCCTCGTGTTTCTTGCGCCTGAGTGCGTTTATTTGGTGTGCGCGTCTGTGGCGGACGGTTTTTTCCAGCGGTGAGATGCCGCGAAGCTGTTGTGTGCCGCTGTGCAATTCAAACGCGAGAAGAGACGCTCCTATGAAGTACCACGAATTCCCTAGCGATCTGCAGCGTCGCGAAGCGTGGCTGAAGAATATTTCTCGCCAAGGGTAATCAGGGAAAGCAAGTAAGTGGGAGACAAGCGACAGGTCGCTGGTATGTGCATTACATTTCACTGAGGATGACTATAAAAAGAACACGAAGATTAGCATTTTGCTTCCGACTGCGGTCCCAACTGTGTTTCCCGGTTATCCGCTCTACATGCAAAAAAAAAAAAAAAGAACGCGCAGCCCAGAAAACGCCGGCGAATGAATGCAGTGATGACGCAATAGTTGGGGCAGGTGATTGTGAAAGCTCAGGAGAAAGCCCTCAGATCAAAAGTTCCTCGCACCCTGTGAAAAGACGAGATCGAAGCGTTCGTTCCACAGTCGGCCTCAGAACCGAGCACAGAACGTAGCTTTCCTGTAGATAAGGCCTGCCAAACCACATTAGATCTTGCGCATCTCTTGGCATTTCTAATAACGACTTCAATATTCAACCTGTAATGTGAAGATATAAAACGCGCAATCTACGGCCTGATTGGAGTAAGTGTCGCGCGTACAAACACGGCTGTCGAAGCACTTCTCCGTGAACAGCTGGACCGGTGTGGTGGCGCCAGAGCGGGCGCAAGGAGAACTAGGCCCCGGACGCCGTTTCGGCGCCACGCAGCAGGCCGCACCTGTTTTTTTTTTTTTATGTAGCGGCCGTGGTCGAGGTCAATGTGCATTGATTTCGGCCGCTCGTTCCCTAGACGCTGCTTGTCGTACTTATTGATCCTGCCGATTTGAAAGGGCCTTTGTGTCCTCACTATTAAAAGGGAGCATAGAATACTTCACACGCGCGCACGGAATCAACGCGCGTTACTTGCGACGCTCATGTCCCTCAACACACAGCACCTCATGGTATGTGCCAGGCCCGCAGCCAGGAACTTTTTTCGGGGGGGGGGGGGGGGGGGGCACTTGCTGAAAGCCTAGACTATTTGACAAAAATGCGTATTTTCATTATTTTTTTTCGGCAAAAACACCATGTATCATGAAAATTTCGGGGGACCCCCCCCCCCTGGCTACGGGCCTGGTATGTGCATTCCAGGGCGCGTCTTGCCTGCTCGATGACTCGAACGAGAACGTTGTGGCTGGTTGTGGCAAATAGAGATCACCTCAGGCGAAAGAGCGTCCAATGCGCCACGGACGTACTCGCGAAATAATGCAAGCTGCGAGAGCTAGCACGTATATATTGCGTCCCATGATGCCTCCACGCAGGAACGGGAAAAAGATACGACGCAGCCATCGGCGCCGCCATCGAAGAAAATGCATGGATTAATGGCCTCAGAGACGCTACGCGTAAAACTCACCGCTTGCCTATCACGTGGGGGTGCTCATTTCCCAGCATGCCCCTGTTTCATTTTTTTAGGAACGGAGCTCCTTATAGCATCACCTGGTCGGTCGTCGCTCCATCCGGCGTGTCCCCGCCGTCGCGTCTCCCGTATCATTCAATAGATGGCGGTGTCCCATAGAGATGGATAGAGTCACTGGAAAATTTCAGAGTACCGCAAAGGTAGGCTGCACGCGGGCAACATTGGGCGGCGGCGGCCATTTCCCTTCCGGACTGTCCGGCGCGTTGGTAGCGTGTGTTGAGAAGTGACCGATCTTTTCGCCTCGATGCCGTGTTACGCTCGGCGTAACTGCAATATGTGTGTGTGTGTTTCTTCAAAAGGATATCAGAAGTGATTTCAAGTCATCGACAGTCATGAATCGACTGCGCGGTAAGCGGTGTAGCTAATGAAACGTGCGGCGTATGTTGCCATGTGCTCGCGAACTCTGTTCGTGGCTTCATCGGTCTCTTTTCGTTTCACGGCTGGGTGTGTTCACAAGGTCCGGAGCTGTAGACATAGTTGCATTAGCGTAATGACCGTGCGAGATGCCATTTACTTCGACACTTGGCGCATGTTGACTGTTTGCGCTAGCTTTGCAGTCGGTGTTCAGGTTCACTTCATAGCGCATTCCAGAACATTATCGAACATCGCGAACATTCAGCATTGCGTCCTTCGACTGATCGCTGACGCATACCTTACTTGTGCACCATGCTTGCTGTTCAGCTGGGTGTTATCTGTAATAGAAGTGGTGTGTGTACGGTAAGTGGAAGTTGTGCGTGAAGTATTTGTCTCGGCTCGGAACGCCAGCAGCCGAACGCACGGGCGAATCGGCGTGCGGTAGGTAAGGTGCATCTTATTTTGCGAATACGTTGTGATTTCCTAACAGATAGGTAGAAAATATGCCATCGAAAATTATTGACGTCACTACTCAGTTGTTTGATTTCCTATTTTTTGTCTCCTTAATATTCCCAACGTTGCAGTGCATTTGCAAATATTTTGCTGTGTTCCGACAAAGTTATTTTTTTTTGCGTTGCCAGCGCGTAAACAGCTGGGGTTCGGCTTCTGCACTGCTTTTAATTTCAACTTTTTTTTTTTCGTAATGCACTCTTGTTAAAACTTTCTCGGCGCAGTGCTTTATGTTATTTTGATCAGAAATAGCACATCCCGAAACATTTAACGCGCTTGCTACTGCAACACAGTATGTATATAGGTCTGGGGCTCGCATGAAATCGATTCCCTCAATGCGTGGGAGGATAAGCCGATTTTATTATTATTATTATTTTTTTGCTGTGACCATTTCTCACCCACTAAACAGTATTGTAAGGGTACGCTCGGCACAATGCAGCATTAGCAACATTTTTTTTAAAATAAAGTACGCTTAATAACATTGCCTTGTACCAACTTTATCAACAGTTCCACGCTTCAGTTTTGCGCAGTAGCAAATGATCATGCGACAATTGTCTTCAAGGTATACAGTAAACAGTTATTATTTTAATAAGTCTTCGATTTCGCTCTCGTGCGTGACACGCTTATAACTCGAAATGCATGCACGATCTATTCAACAGATCGAGATACAAACAGCCGAGCAAATAGAAAGGCATGTATGTAGTTTTCAATAGCGCTGAACATAGTGAACCGAAAAGGTGAAGTATCCTGTTGCATGAGAGCTTTTCCAGCAATGTTTGTGTAGTTCACTACAGAAAGGAGTGTTCTTCGAGGGGGGGGGGGGGCGAATTCATTTCGTGGTCAACTATGCAGCCACGTGCAACGACGCTCTTTGACGTTAATGTTTTCCACACGGAATGCAAAAATATACGAAATTCCCGGAGTAGCTCACCAGCAACGTTCGGTTACTGGTGAGCTACTCTCTGGCATTTGCATGACGCGTTTAAAACAGCGACGAAGTACTTCTAGGGACCGTGGTGCTGCTAAATGTCCGGCCGTGCTCTGCATTCAACGCGCCTGCACCCAAAGCGCTTGGAAGGGATATGGCGGCGAGAGGTCACGTGATGCGAGTAAGCCAATCGCGTCGGCGGCGGCGCGCGGAAAACAGATGCGATACTCTGAAATTTTTCTAGTGACTCTAGAGATGGAAAAAGCGCTAGAAGGTAGCAACATTGGATTTAATTTGTCACACAAACAGGTCGGAGCGATGGTTGAGCAGAAGCTTCCAGGTCTATTTTATGCTGATGATATTGTCTTATTTGCGGACAGTCAAGATGATATACAGCGACTGGCAGATATATGCGGAAGGGAGTGTGAGGCTCTAGGACTAGGGTTTAGTGCAACAAAATGTGGATTGATGATATTCAATGATCACGGAGACCATACGGTCTTAATACAGGGCCAAAAAATACCGAGGGTAAGCGAGTACAAGTACCTCGGAGTATGGGTAAATGAGGGGGATAGATATATGGAGGTACAAGAGAAAGCATCGGTAGCAAAGGGAAAGAGGAATGCTGCAATTATGAAGCACAGAGCTTTATGGGGATACAATAGGTACGAGGTGCTTCGAGGGCTGTGGAAGGGTGTGATGGTTCCGGGGCTTACATTTGGGAACTCAGTGGTGTGCATGAAGTCAGAGGTGCAATCAGGAATGGATGTAAATCAAAGGACGGTGGGCCGCCTCGCCTTGGGCGCTCACGGGAAGACGACAAATGAGGCGGTGAAGGGTGATATGGGATGGACAGGCTTTGAAGTGAGGGAAGCGCAGAGCAAAATGAGATTCGAAGAGAGGCTGAGGAAAATGAAGAAGAGTAGATGGGCAGAGAAGGTTTTCAGGTATTTGTATAGAAAAAGCGTTCACACGCAGTGGAGAAAAAGAACTAGGAGGCTCACCAGTAAATATACGGCTGGCAGTGCGGGCGATATGGCAACAAGGAGCATTAAGCGGAAGGTCAGAGAGGCGGAGAAGACTTATTGGATGACAGCGATGGAAAAGAAGCCGGCTCTGAGTAACTACCGAAAAGGAAAAAACGAAATAAGGAGGGAAAGGTTTTATGATAATTCAAGGGGAAGCGCTTTACTGTTTGAAGCAAGGTCGGGCTGCCTGAGAACGCGTAGTTATAAAGCGAGATTCAGTAACGAAGAAGAACTATGTACATGCTGCGGGGGAACTAAGGAAACGATGGAACATGTACTGATTGAATGTGGCGATATTCACCCAGGTATACGTGTGGGCACGAGTCTACATGAAGCCTTGGGTTTTAGGGACAACAATGGAAAGCTGAACACGCCCGCGATAGAAATAAGTAAGGGACGGTTAGAGTATTGGTGGCAGAAAAGTAGAGATAAAGTACAAAAATAAATAATTGGGGGAAAAAAAGGTTATTCTGCCTTAAGAGGCAGAGAGATGGACTGTGAATTTATATTTTTTGTTATAATAACATAGATTTAATCAATGTAGATAAGGCATTAGGTCAACATGAAACAAGGAAGTTTTTTTTTTCTTTTTTTTTCTTTTTTTATCCTTCGAGCCTGGTGGCAGACATGTCACCGCCCCGTTATAAAGGGGACGCTCATAGCATCCATCCATCCATCCGCATGCAAACTGCAGTGGGGTGACGATATACTAGATGGCGCTGTCCCATAGAGATAAAAAAAATTAACAGAAAAATTAAAATAAAATAATAAAAATAAAGAAAAATAAAAAATAAAAAAGAAGAAAAAGGAAAAAGGAAAAATAATCAAAGCGGCGTATCGCTTTGATTACTGCTGGGCGAAACAACTGAACATTTCACGGTGTAACCATGATTGCTTCAGGAGCTTCGCCCACGCTCTTCATCATTCACCCGTGGATATGCTGTAATTTTTTGTCTGGGCTTCAAGAATTTCGCGTGACGCTCCCTCCTAGTTGTTATTCTCGATATGTCCCCCTAGTGGACTGTCCATTTCGGCTGCTGCTGATTGACTGGAGTTCGGCGAGCAGCGCGCCCCCTTTTTCCAGTTCGTATTTCGTAATGTCATTTTGACGTCACGAAGCTCTCACAACTTTTGACACAAATGAGAGCGACGGAATGGCCCGCCGCAGTGGAGCAGTGGTTATGGTGCTCGGCTGCTGAACCGAAGGTCGCGGGTTCTATCCGGGCTGCGGCGGTCGCATTTCGATGGAAGTGAAATGCTAGAGGCCCGGGAACTGTGCGATGTCAGTGCATGTTAAGGAACGCCAGATGATCAAAATTACCGGAGCTCTCCTCTACGGCGTCTCTCATAAACATATCGTATTTTGGAATGTAAAACCCCAGATAGTATTATTGAAGGAAGTAATGCGCTTCAAAGCAACGAACGCAGCCTCCAGAAATCCGCTTTAGGGCGCACGTCTCGGAGGCCGTTCATAAACTCTAATGGCATAGCCATCGAATTGGGTTTCATGCTACCGCCCGTCCAACGCACCTGCGAAGGTCGGTACGCATTCCGTGCAACGTTCTCAAACATCTGGGACACATTCATATGCAAGTTCAGACTTGACAAGTTCCCGTTTCTGTACATTTCGTCCACTTTCTTCTTACGGTGGGAAGATACTGGCAGATTGGTGTGTCGACATGGTCAAGGACGAGGTGACATCAGGGATGAGCGCTTTTTCGAGTATTTGAATGCTCTCTGGCCAATTGGAGTGTGGACATCTCCTTTAGATGGACACATCGAGAATACCTCTCCGGAAGTTTCATCTTTCTCTCCTTCAGAAGTGTCCCGAGTATTGCCTGACTTCAATTCTGCGGTGTCCTCCAGCCTTAAAGGCGACAACGCAACTCGCTGTATAGCATATTCGCGGAGACACGGGTCTCAAACATTATCTCCTCCATCGAAAATGCAGCCGCCGCGGCCGGGATTCGATCCCGCGACCTTCCGGTCAGCAGTCGAGCGCCATAACCACTAGACCACCGTGGCGGGGCGTAACAGATAGCTGACCTAGTTGGTAGATATTCATGTTGAAAACACAGGACGTGCAAACTTGGGCACAAGAGAGAAGTCAAGAGAGCGAACAGTTATATCTCACGTAGACTACCACGCACACCTAATTGATATAGGTATCGCCATAGGTATCGTCTCTTGCCTGGCAATGCGCAGATAAGTATGTGTGTCTACCTTCTTTTTCGCAGCTGTACGATTTTTCAGTTGGTAACGGAGTTTGTGGTGCCTTGACTACTCTCTTGTGTCCATGTTTCACATGTTTTATACTGAAAAGCTGAAAGTGAACTATGCGGCTGATTCTGATATCCGCTTCGCAGCCAAACGCAATATTTTAATTACAGACAATGAATTTTCATTTTACAATATGCCTAGCATTTACTTTACAAGGGGAAGGACAGTTCAGCTGAGAGCGGACTCCAGCTTGCACGGCTCTCGATGAAGTGAAGGGATGCTGCGCCGCACAATTGTAGGCTCAGCTTGTGCATAATTCTTGGGGTGTCACCCAGTAATGTTCCTTGTGATGCAACAAAGTGTTAAGGCGAAAGCCTTAGATGCCTCATCAAACGCGAAAACTGACCGTCGGCGGAGCTAACTAGGAGGCAGGAGATAGCCCTCCGACTCCTCCAGACTATATCCTTCCCGTCGCCGGCCACTATGGCCGTGTATACGGACATTTCACCTAACTGCTCGGCATCCGAAGAACTCGCAACCTTTGCTCGTTTGATGTGGCGGTGCCCCCGCTTGCGCGTTTCCACAAGGAAGCACCACGCCAAGGAGACGGACTTCTTAAAGGGGCCCTGCAACACTTTTCGAACGTGCTCAAAAAGCGCTGCCGATCGGTAGTCGAGGCTCCCGAGAACACGCGAGCCAAATATTACAGCGATCCGCACGGCCTGGAATTTACAATAAATTCTCAAAGTCAGCTGAAAATCGCTCCCTCTTCTCTCGACAAATGATGTATTAGTCCGCAAAATATGACGCGATTGTCGGCAGTTCCACCATTGGCTGATGTTATAATCACGATAACACCCTCATTATTACTTTCGTTGTTAATTTTGAGTTCAATAAGTAGATAATATGTATGTTTATATTCTGTTATCGCGTTAAAAACACCGAACAAACATTAATATTAGCACTTCCGGTCTCACCGACAGCTCGTCTGCTCGTAGTTGCGTGGTTCCGTTTTCTTCGCCATGCGCAGTGCCGAAAACGTGAATATTTCTGTGCTTTTGACCATCGCCGGTTGCCGTTGAGAGTGGCAGCCGTTCGAGTGTTGCCTCGTCAGCTGAGAACTGCATCGTCGGCACGTTCTCACGACCGACCGAGGCACGGGCGCAGCGTGTCTCCGATAACAATGCTGGCGTCCGGTAATGGCGGCACTTCGGGGTCGTCTGCCAGTGCCGTCTTACGAGGCGGTGTATCGGAGTATGCGCCGAAACCGATCTCAGCTGTCATTCGTTCCAAACGAGCGCGCAGGTTTGCTTCCATGGTTGGCAGAGCGATGCAAACACTACGGCGTTCGAGGTGCACACCCAACATTACCAAACCGACGCGCAGTTTTCAAGCACGCGCGATATCGGCTCCGCTCGACGAGAACGACGCAAGCCGACCGGAAGTGGCGGCACAGACCACGTGGTTGCGCCCAAACGTCAGAGAGAAAAAAATGAAGAAAAAAACTCCGCCGGCGCTCTTGGGCGGAGCCTCGCTCCTCTGCGCTGCCTCCCTCGACTCGCTGCCTAGCTTTCCGCGCGCGCGCGGCGTTGAGTTGAGGGAGAAAGCTGCGGAACGTGATCTCTATAATTTGGTAACACCACTTAGACTTGACGGATTCGAAAAATTTTTGCGGCTTATGACTCGTGAAGAGTCATACGTCAATAATGAGACTATTCCAATATAACTAAGAAAGGTGTTGCAGGGCCCCTTTAAGGTGCATCGCAAGTCCAGACCTTGCGCACCAACTCCGAGCGGTCCAGGGAGCCTGTGAAGCGATCGGAAACCTTTGGTTCCTGATCCCGTCGCGGGCGATGCCCTCGGTGGATTCTTAGTAACCCTCTTCCCAGAACGCAGATAAAGTTCATATGCCTGCCTGTCTGTCGGCGTTCCGCGTTGGCGGCGTCAATACGAGGGATGCAAAAAGTCATCACCACGTGATAACGTCACCATATGACGTCATAATGACGTCACAGGTCGCCAAATGTGTGACGTCACTATGACGTCATCATGTAATGGCGTCACCTGAAGACGTCATCACATGATATTTTTCACTTGGTAAAAGGCGGGCTGATCACAGAGGCAGTGCTAAACCAGGAGGGGTGCAGAAAGCTTGCAGTGCCTCCGATCCTGGAGGCAGTGCAAAGCCTCGTTACGTGCAGAAAGCTTTCGAAGGAGTGCGGGGGAGGATCAATACATCGACAGTGAAGGAAAAGAAAAAAGTCACAGTTTCGCCGCAAGGGCGAAGCAATGAGTGCGATAGCAAGAACCTAATGCCATACGAAGTGAGGCTCGCCAATGGATACTCTCAGTTTGAATAGCGCTCCTGTTGCAAAGGCGGCCGAAGCAGCGGAGGAAACTAGCGTGCTTCAATTGTCGAGCTGTGACACTTGATAGTTTGCGCTCATCTTCTGTTTGTTCGTTTAGCGGCGTCCCTTGAGCTCGAGTGACTTTCGTACGCTCCGTAACATGAGCGCGGACACCACGGTGAAAGCTTGAAACATCCCTCTTCCCCTCAATACGAGACAACCGCGCGAGCAGACAGCGGAAGGGCAAGGTTCTCCCTGCGCAAATATAAGAAGAAGCGAGCGAGCTCGCCGACGACTTTTAAATGCGCCCGTCGCGCTCCTAGCGCCATCTCGCTGGTAATGAAGAAACGCTTACGCCTGCCGTCTCTGAGTCCGTCCAGCGGTAAAGGGTGTGTATATAACGCTCGCCGTTAGCTACGTGGAGGATCTGCGTTTCATGGCGTAGTGGTTAGCGCCACTCGCTGCGGAGCAAGAGGTCCCTGGTTCGATTCCGCGCTTCGGAAGCATTTTTCTGAATTATTTTTTTGGGGGCTTATATATATATATATATATATATATATATATATATATATATATATATATATATATATATATATATATATATATATATACGGTGCATGACGGCGGCGACGGCAAAATCCAGCCGAGACTGTCCATAATTGCTATCGCAATAAATGATGGCTTTCGCCTTCGAGTCGTCTTATGCAAATGCATAATGGACCCTGTGAGTGTGTACAACTGCTGGTCTGCAATCCAGCAACAATGAGCGCAGAATGAACTGATAGACCAATGTTGACATATTTAACGAGGATAGTGTCATGGCGTGCAGTGAACAGCAGTGATTGTGTGTACGAGCTCCGTTTCTCTCTCTCTCTCTCTCTTTCCCTCCCTCCCTTCTCCTCTCTCTGCTATTTCTAGTCCTTTTCCCTATACCCCAATGTAGAGTAGCGAACCGCATAGCCGTTGTGGTTAAGCTCCCGCATTAGCTACGCTTCAACATCATCACCCTCAACACGTCTACCCTATTAATTTTTTGCCGATAAACAACCATCGCGGTTCATCCTAAACAAAACAAAAAGGTCAAACTCGAAAGTTCTGAGAACATCTGCGCAAAAACATCCCGAGCTCGCCGTAAATCTTAGAAAACCATGAAATCATAGTTGAATGCGCAGCTGCGGTTTGCGCGTAATGAGGATTACGACGACGGTGGTGGTGGTGATGATGACGACATACCTTTTATTGGCATGATCCCATCACGACGGATAAGCCAGGGATGAAGCTGCATTAATATATGAACAATGATGATGATAATGACGTAAAAAAGAAATGAGAAGTATACGTCGATAAGTATACTAAAGATACCTGCTAAATATCAAATACAATCTGCGTAATAGAATTTTTCAGTCTCGCATAACCATGATAAGGTATAAGTAAATAAAGAAAACAATATCAGCTATTGCGAGGTGTTTAAGCGATGGGGACTTAAGATTGTAAGTGTTGTAAATGATATACTTGTTGTTTATTGAAGCTCAATAGAGAACTTCTGTTTTCCTTTTTGAAGAACTGTCTAAGCCGACCGTTATTCAGTGCAGAGCGAACAGAAGACTATCATCATCACTGACCGGCACGCGCTCTCTTCGTCCTCTTCTTCATCGTTTGCTTCGCGCCCAGAACCCGTAGGCCGATTTGTCTGGCGTGGGATGCATTAACTCTGATGAGCGAGAGAACGAGTACAGAGAGAGAGAGAAAAAAAAAAGAAAGAGCAAGAGAGAAATAGAGAGAAGCAACGGGAAGAAAAACAAAAAGATAGAAAGACAGAGATAGACAGAGAGAGAAAGATACAGAAATAAGCAGACAAAAAGATATAGAAAAAAGAGACAGCAAGACAGAAAGAGAAAGAAAGAGAGAGAGATAAAGAAAGAGAAAACGAGAAATAGAAAGAGAGAGGGGGAAGAAAGGGAAGAAAGAGAAAGAAAGATAGAAAGAGCGAGAGAGAAATATGCGGAGAGAGAAAGACAGAAATAGAAATAAAAAGGGACAAAAAAGAGATAAAAAATAGAGAAAGAGAAAACTTGGAGGACGCTTGAGCTTCGCCTTCATGAGTGGAACGCGACAGCGTAATCGGGCCCCGTCCACATTGCCTTCTCAACTGCTAGCCTGGCATCGGTTCTCGGCGCATGCTTCAACCGTGCCACGTAACATTGGCCCTTTCGAACTATCGTAGAATGCCTACTGCAAGTACATTCATTAGACCTGACAGACAAGAAAGTTAAGGAAGGTATAGGGGATGTTATCTGCAGTAATTACAATGCAAATGCGAAGAAAGTAAAGTGGACGAAAAGATAACCTGCCGCCGGCAGGGACCGAATCTGCGACCTTCGAATAGGCGCCGTGCGGTGGAGTTTTCCAGTGTGACTGCAGCGCCAGAACGCTCAGCATAGCGATATAGAGTAATAGCTAAGCGCCTCAGCGGGCCAGCGGGCCCAGCGCACGAGCGGAGATGCCAACTGCGCATGCGCGGCACGCTGGGGCCATCAGCGTTTTTACGGAGCGGACCGCTCAGCCGCTGGTATCCTCTGCTCAGCGGAGCGTGGCCAGCGGACCAGCGTTTTCGCGAGACAAGAGGGCTACCCCCAACACAAGCGGCAGCGGCATGTTGTCGGCGATACGCGCCAACATAGCGCTCGCTCTGCTCCAGGCGAAAAAGTCCCGGCGCTGATTTTCAACATAAGAAGACCTCTGAAGACGAGGGCATTTGGAGATGACCTAAAGTGGAGATGACCTAAAGCTCGTGTTGATCTTTTATTTCGAAATTGGAGACAAGAAGACACAAGAAACTTGAGAAAGTATAGGTGCTACTTTGACATCTTTTTCGTACAGATTACATTTGATCGCGTGTTCACAGACGTGCAGAGAACTGCATACATTTCGCGTTTTTCGCAAGCGCGTCTTGTCGAGACGCGGTCAGCTTGGCTGCAAAACGACGGCGAAACCTAGTGGACGCACCTTCACGCTACGCTCAACTGACTCCACAGCGGAACGCGAGGTGCGTTCTACGTTCAACGAGCGGGGCGACGCTAGGCCGCTTAGCTATTACTCTTCCTTTCTTCTCGCGCTCCGCTGATCTCTCCGCTCTTCCGCTGGGCGCGCTGGTCCGCTGAGCCGCTTAGCTATTACCATAGTCCCTCAATACTATTATTTACTCACTATTAGACGGGCGCCGACAAAATGGAACGTGATGCGCGCTCCCCCCCCTCTTTGTATGAGTGGGCGGACTGTGGCCGGGCTAGAGGGGGGACGCGTGCGCGCGTCTGTTTTCTGCGTGCCCCTAACGGCCAATGTCAGCGAACTTGGGACGGGCAACTGCGAGCAACGGAGCTCTCTCTGGTCAGTGGACGGTGCCTATATATAACGCGTCCGATGCTCTACCACTGAACTACGGCGGCGGTCATCCTACCGTCCACTTTATATGTATAAACCCCATAAAGTGGACGGGAGGATGACCGCCGCCGTAGCTCAGTGGTAAATCTTGGATGTGGGCGCGAAAAGACAAGGACGAAGGGAAGAAGACACACACACTGGCGCTTGACAGACCAACAAGAACCATGACACACCAGCAAGCCCGCATCGCTACCCTCAGTGGTAGAGCATCGAACGCGTCATTCGAAGGTCGCATAAGGTCGCTTTTCACATAAGTAGACTAAAGGCTAGAGCTGACGCTATAGGCACCGTACAGTCGAGTTTTCCAGTGCGACTGCAGCGCCACAACGCAAAACCTAGCGGACAAAAAACGCAATAATGAGACGGGGTTGCTCAAAATGGAACGCGATGTGCGCGTCTCCCTCTCTGAATGAGTGGGCGGACTGCGGCCGGGATACACGGGGGACGCGTTCGCGCGTCTGTTTTCTGCGTGCCCCTAACGGCCAATGCCAGCGAACTTGGGACGGGCCAGTGCGAGCAACGCAGCTCCCTCTGGTCAGTGTACGGTGCCTATTGAACGAAAGTTCACGCAAGATCCGGATGCCCGCTACGCTGAGGCGGCCAAGTATCCGTGTAGAAACGCGAACGCTGTCAGCGTCGTAGACCCCCGAGGCCGAAAGTTAGCGTAGGCCACGGTCAAGGCACTCAATTCGGACGCAGTGGAAGAAGCGGCAATCGCTCTCGCCACCACCACATGTACAGACACCGCGATAATCTTTACCGACTCGCAAGCCGCGCGTAGGAATTATGCGAAGGGCCGCATCTCAGCCGATCCACTCAATATCTTGAAACTGCGAAGCACTCCGCTCCCATGCACATGCGTATTATGGGTGCCAGGACACGAGGGTCTGCAGGGAAATGAAATGGCCCACGCCGCTCCCCCGAGCACGTCAGCCGGGCTGCCCTCCACCCACAGGATACCCGACCCGTGGCTGAAGAGACGGAGGCTGTACCGAACATATTCGTCGCTACTCCAACACTACAGACTGGAGCGACGAGTGTACCCTCCACCGCACCCAAAGCTGACAAGAGCGCCCGATATTCAGACGCCTGCAAAGCAGCACATACACACATGGAACATTAATGCACCGTCTCTACCCAACGAAGCATAGCTACATGTGCCCGCGCTGCAACGTACCGGACACTCTCGTACACTTTCTCCTGCAATGCCAGTGTCATGCAAGCCGCACTGTGTAACCGGATACGACTGGGAATGAAGCAGGACGAACGAATGACGTGGGAGGCGAACGTGGGAGGCGACTATTGCCCTCGAGGACCTGGAAGCCCAGCGACAACTCGTCGCCAGGGCCAAGAGGGCAGTCGAAGCCAGAGGGTTCCTGGACGAAGGAGCCCTCCCACCTCAGGGAGATATTGGGCATTGCTCGGAACACTGTTTCGACAAAATTGAAGGACACTTTGTAAATTCCGAAGTGTCTCCGACGAAAACGTGTGGCCATTCGACTGACTATGCCATGGTAACGGGGGAAATCCACATTCTTAGGGCGCTTCTCCGAACCGCTTGCCGTGGAGTCATCACCGGGCCGCTTGGAAGCCATCCGACTAACTCGACTGCTGCAACGGGACGTCTGATGAAGGATTACGATATGAATATGAGGGAAGCCGTATTGGAGGGCTCCGGAAATTTCGACCATCTGGTGTTCTTCAACGTGCACCTAAATCAACGTACACGGGCCTCAAGCATTTTCGCCTTCATCGAAAATGCGGCCGCCGCGAGAACATACACTCTGAGACGTGTCAACGGCACTAATAGAATAACTATCTCCCGAAGAAGTAACTTAGATAAGTACACACAGTACAACAGTAACCACCACGGTAAAAGCAAACACCCGCCAAACAATATCTTTTCGCTCTAAAAGTACTGAAACGTTTCCTTCAACATAAACGTGATATCACTGGATAACTTGTCTCTCCTGTCTACACCATACTGCTAATTCAAAATCTTGATAATTTCGATACCAACGAGAAAAAGCGCTCGTACACCCTTGCTATTTTTTTAAATAATATCGCGCGAGAGTTGGCCTCTGGACAAGGTAGCGCCTAATATAGCCGAGAAGTAATGATATTGTGAACATGATGCGGAAGCGCCGAGAGCACACTACTGCGCGACTGCCATCTGCTACGCTGTTTGCTTGGAGATGCATATGCACAATCTGCCTTTTTCCCGATGCCACGGCGCATGCGCCCTTCCCCTAGCGGAAAAGTCGGGAAACGTATTTTCATATCGGAGCATTGCGCTCTGGCAATACCAGTTGTCCTGGTCCTTACCAAAACTCTACCAGAACTGCAGAGGGCAGCACAAGAAAATGTAAAAAAATTACGCCATCTCCCGCTAAAGGGGACCATGAGGCGATGCGAAGCCGGAGCACTTGCACGATCGCGTTCCGTTGGCGTTCGTTGGGCATGCTACCGACCTCGCGTCGTGGAACGCGAAGAGGGACGCTACGCGCGTCGTATCTTCCATCTAGCCTGGCCGTTAATTCTCACAGGGCGAGCGGGGAACGCGGTCGACAGGCGGGCGAGAGGGGGGCAGCGTAGGAGAGGAGAGAGAAGGGTAGGGGACGCGCATGCGCTCGAGCTCATCGCGGCGTTGCGCAGGAGAGAATTTCGGCATGTCTAGCCCGCGTTTCAGAGGAAGAGTGGAAAGGGGGAGGGAAGAGGGGAAGTGGAGAGGGGTATGGGAGAGGGGGAGAGGAGAGCGAAAGTGGAGAGGGGAGGGGAGAGGGTGAGTGGAGAGGGGGAGTGGAGATGAGAAGGGAAGAGGGGAATGGTGAGGGGTAGTGGAGAGGAGGTGTGTGGAGAGGGTATGCGCATGCGTAGTAAGGGTGGTCACGCCGCACACCACCACCACCACCACCGGATTGAGCTCCGCCTTAAGATACTTCGCATCTAAAAGGTGGATTGTGTAAAAGGTAAAATGTAGGTGGATTATCAGCCTTATCTCTGCAATCACGAGTTTATGAAGCCGGTGTGACGCTGATCGTCGTATGGTTTATCTCGTTGCTCATCGCCGACATTAGAAACTATCGTATTCTATATAGCGTCGATCTCGGGCGACATTGTTTAAGAGTTGCAAGGGCGCACTAGGTAATAGGAAATGGACACGCATTTTCAGCAGCGTGGTCGCGTCTATTTCCGATTTCCACACTCAATACACGAGGTCACGCGAGAATGATTAATTTTGACTTCTTTATTCCTTGAACGACACAAACGATCGTCGAAGTTAAGTATTCGAGTGCATCACTTTCCGTGATCAATGGCATCCACCAAAACTTCAGTACGCACGCGCTGTCGGTTTCACGATACAGTGATACAGTTACGATAATAAGCAGAGGGCGTATGAATGCTGACATATACGAAACAAGCCTGATGATTGACGCGTTTACATCCTTTGAGTTAATTATTAATTGTTGGGGTTTAACGTCTCAAAACCACGATATGATTATGAGGGACGCCGTAGTGGAGGGCTCTGGAAAATTTGACCACCTGGGGTTCTTTAACGTGCACCTAAATATAAGTACGCGGTCCTCGAGCATTTTCGCCTCGACCGAAAATGCGGCCGCCAAGGCCGCGATTCGATCCCGCGACCTTCGGCTCAGCAGTCGAGCACCATAGCCACTTGGCCACCGTGGCGGGTTTTACACCCTTTGTAGAGACTGAGACTCGGCAAACATAAAATTGGTAGCGAAAGCTTCCGTAGCAGCTCACGTGTCCAGAAAATGGCAGCGCGATGCGACCATCACCACATCAGTGACGGAAGGGACAACTTCTCTCAAGAAAGAAAATAATTTTTGAGTACGAAGCCATGCCCTAAAGTCGAAGGGCATCGCTGTCCGATGCTTCGCAAAGAAGAATGCTTAATTTTTTTTGCGGGGGGGGGGGGGGGGGGGGGGTATATCGACCCTCTGTATGCGGTATGCTCTTGCACTGCGAGCTGGCAGCTCGCCTAGGTTTCCGTGCGAGCCCGTATTAAAGCTCACTTTTAAGCCGTATGGAGGCCAAGAAGAGCAAGAAAAAAATAATAAGAGTGCCAGCGAAGTTTAGTAAAAATTGCCTCACATTTACTTGCCTGTTATACACAGAATATCGAGGAAGAATAATTCCCTGCCACCTATACATGACCGAGGTAAACGTATTTCAATGACAAGGCGTAGTATGGTCAATGCACATGTGAAACCAACAATTCGCCGAATCTTCGAAGCACTCAGTCTCGCACGACACCGTGTACACAATATCATCACTTGTCACACTACAGACATGTGCTGCAGCATATTAACGACCGAAAAAGCATTCTGACTTACCCGTTTTGTTGCCTCAGGGGAGAGTAAACACCGATCGGCCGTTTCTTCGCGTAGCGCTGTGGCTTTATCGTCATTGCGGGAACACAGTACATCAGATGCAGCAACGTCCAGATGCAAGATGGTGAACTGCCCACGGTAACACCTTCGCTTGTCCAGGAACGCCGTGTTTGCGCTTTGTCACGAGAAATTTGAGACTAAGCGCACGTCACGCCTTGAAATACGCGCACAAAGAAATCCCAACACAACGGGACCGAAACCATGCACTGCGTTCAACGGCATATTGCCATTCCGTGAAACATAAAAGTGGTAGATGCAAGGCAAATAGACTTCCGCGAGTCTGCTATTTGTTGTGACAGAAGCGCCTGTCCCTAGGGGTCACTAAGAGTAAAATTTTAATTTATTGTTTAAGAAAAGCGTACATTTGCGTCCTTGAAATGCCGAAGTTATCTAAAACTGGATTACTTCGCTTGGCAATATTTGATAATTTATTTTCGGTGAATCTTTTTTTCGGATTGAGTTTTTGCTTCATCGTTTGTATTTCTCGCACCTAGTAAGCCTCCAATAGTGCACATATACAAGATGTCCCTAGTAATCGGGGGGGGGGGGGGGTATGCGCGGGCGTCATCTAGACTGCCATTTTGTTGTACAGTCCGCTATGTCACAAGCTGCGCTTTATCTCGATCTGCTATCTCCAGAAGCACAGTTGAAGCTGCGTAACCTAGAACAAAATGATGTACGTTGACGTCACGTGAGCACCGCCTATGGGTGTTAGACCACTTTCCATTCCAACTTGGACGTAATTCGACGTGACCGTTCGAGACGTTGTTGTTCTTTTTTAGGGTTGCGAACATAGGCGTGCTCAGGGTTCCCCTTCAGGGAGGGGTGGCGAAGGTTCGTCGCAGTGCCCCCCCCCCCTTCTAATAATGTCAACGTATGGCGCTGACATTGCACCCCACCCCCGTCCCTATTATGTCAATGTGTGCGGCTGACCTTGCGCCCCCCACTTAGATGAATGGGCCCCCCCCCCCCCCCCGCGCACGCCTATGGTTGCGAATGTATAAATC
This sequence comes from Rhipicephalus sanguineus, assembly GCF_013339695.2. NCBI lineage: Eukaryota > Metazoa > Arthropoda > Arachnida > Ixodida > Ixodidae > Rhipicephalus > Rhipicephalus sanguineus. The sequence goes on along the minus strand of NC_051177.1, from coordinate 61,967,512 downwards.
TGTCCCACAACGCTACTTATTCTTCGAACTACCCGAACTACACGAACATCACAGCTGTTGTTCGTGCAAACCTGCTACTTTCTTTTTCTTTTTAGGCAAGGGGTTATTTTGCAATTGCGTTCACTCGACAAGGAGCAAACTTCAAGTACGAAAAAAAAGAAACTAAGAAAACAAAAGAGACAAAGAAGCTGGATCCATACGCAACGGCTAAGCGACAACAATTCAATAGCACTATTAGTATCCGTCCACGAACCTCTTTCGTTTGTTTGCTTCCCAGGACCAAACCACGTTACAAAGGTCGTTAAATCTTGGTAGAAAAATCAGTGATTGGAGTGAGGTTGAATGAAGACGATGTTGGCGTTGTAATATGGAATAGCCAACAAAGGCAATCATTTAACCATCTTAAACCATCATTCTTTAGCCCGCACAAGCCAACATAAGCAATCATTTGGTCAACACTAGCCAACATAAGCCCGTGCTAACGAGTGCTAGTAGTATGCAGGCTAGGTCACGTGCCTTAGCGAGACTGTCTGTTATCGACTGCTCTTCCTTCGGTGCAGGCCCATATTTTCGGTCAAACATCGTGCCTGGGTCCGGCTGGTCCGAAGGTGTTCAAGATGCCTTCAAAACCTTCGCGAGAAATGTAACTTAGGAGGGTAATTCTTTAGGTGAGTCGGCCGTTCATGTTAAAACGCTTTGTCCGTTGTCGTCATTCTTCTTTTGCCTGTGTTTTTCTTCGCTATAAGCCCTTAACCTTGCAAGAACACACATTGCGCACTGGTGTGAGGGATACCTCCCTCACCGGTGTTCTGAAAACACCGGCAAGAGACGTGGGGTAACGTGAAGCAACCTCCGCTGCGCAGCAGCTCCTGCGGATATCAGGCTGGCACGCAGATGTGCGCCAGCCTGATAGCAGCGAAGCCAGCAGCGAAGCTGCAAGGACGTTTAGGTACATGTTGGCCAAGACCTTTGCCCTTGTGTTCGCTTAGGAGGACTTTAGCTTGAGGTGTACTATCCCCGCCGCTCAAGCCGCCAGTCTATGCGCCAAGGTGTGGCATGTGCGCACACCGGCTTAGGAACGCTGGCAGACACATGCGCCTAACGCGAATGCAAGCAGTGGATGGATGAATGGATCAAACTTAGTTCCTTTGAATGTGCTTGGACCCATAGGTGTGCTGGACATCTTGGCCAACATATCCAAGCAGGCCATGTTCACTAGCTGCAGCTGGTCATCCATGCGGATGGTCCGAAAAGTGGCCTCCCACGAAGTGGAAAGTGTTGGGAACACGGTCGACTGCCAGGGGCTCAAGGAAGCTCCACAAACAATGGAAAGGGCCTACCCGAGGCGCCGCCGGGCAGGTGGTGCAATGGGGAGAATCCAGTAGAGAGAACTTACCACCAGATTATTAACAGCGACAGGAGACAACATCACCAATACATCCCCTTGACTATACACTCCTTGACAATACACCCCCTTGACTATACATCAATACACTCCCTTGCTCCCCATATCACAGCCATGTCTGGTACCAGAACGAGACCATGACGCTGAGCCATGCTCCCGCCAGGGTTGCCGAAGATGGCATCCTCCTCATCCGGACGAACCATTATATATCAAGACCACGGCATTAGTATCCTCCTGTCTGGCACCACTATTTCGCACTGGTCTGCATTATCTATATTAGATGCGAAGCAGCTTATGCGCTGGGCTTTGCCCGTAGTTCCATTGGCGACCGTCCGCTTTCTACCACCTTGCATAGCCATCTGAGCACGCGCTCGCGCCAAGAAGTCTTCTTCCTCTTGTTCTTCGACCACCTTGATGATGATACGCGCAAAGCACTTTAGGGGCCCGGGCTGCCGTATGCGCTCCTAGCTTGGCGTAACGCAGACAAAACTATATATATATGCGTGCTGGCACGCGCTAGCACGTTCAGGCCTGTGTAAGTGGCTCAGTAAGACGCTGTGAACTCACCTCCTTACACTCTCTCGGCATTCACGTGATGGCGTCGGGGAACAAGATTCTGCAGACGCGCGATGAACCTGCGTGGTGTGCTCCAACAAGAGTTCGGGACGAGTAACAGCAACAGAAACTACAGTGAATTCCTTAATAATAATATCTGGGGTTTAACGTCCCAAAACCACGATACAGTGAATTCATTGTGTGCTCCACTTGCAAGGACGCGTTAAGATCGGGCAAGGTGCCCGTGACGAACAGAACTTTAAGTCGACCCATGCGCTGCTTCGCATCCCCACATGGTTTCCTTTAGTGGGAGATGGTGTATTGTCTTGTCTCTGGCGGAGCCGACTGAGCGGAGCCATTCCTATACTGTAACTAGGGATGGTAATATCGTCGAATGATTAATTAATCGACGAAAAGTGTCCCGCAGAATGATTAATCGTAATCCATGTCCGCTTGTAATCGATGACACCGCTTAATCGAATAATATTTTCGATTAATCGATTTGCAGACAGTGACAGGAGCAACACGAAAATTCTGGAATCGTACTAGAATGCTGAGCACGAGCCCCGACTGTGATGCTTCGTCGAGTGCATGGTGGGAGTGGGAGAGAGGCACTTTAGTGTGGACTCTCTTCTCGAGTCCCAAGCATAATCGTATAATGACGCAGCCGTCACTCAGGCGCTTACCCTCTCCTGCATCCCATTGCGCATTCATAGGCAGCGCAACCAGCCTTAGCGAGCGAACACTCCGTGAAAAGATTTCCTCCCTATGTTCCTTCGTTGTATAGGTCCAACCCATATCAGTAAAAAAATATATGTTTGATTTGGGGTAGTTGTTAATCGATGCACACATGTACGGCTGTGCTGCCATATCTTTGCCTGCAGGGCGGAAGCGTGTGCTTCCGCTCATATCGAAGAAGCTACAGTTAGGATGCATTCACACTTGAGAAGCATAGAGCGAGCGAAAACGCCAGAAAGGCCACAAAACCGTAATCACGCGCGTCAAAAACGTTCAGATTTGTTCTGCTCCTCCTGCATGCCGCCGCTTCGCGACTTCTATAATTCATTCCAGTTTTCCTGTGTCCCGAGCATTTAATTTCGTGACAAATTCAAGTTATGCATGAAAAGCACGGAAAAAGAAACAGTTTTCACCTTTTCAAAGCTACGTAAGCGAACACGCCGGCAGTGGCGGCCGCGGATTCGTCCGACTGTGCAAAAGCGAGATATGTTGGGGCACGCGCCGACTTGCTGCTGCAGCACCTTCTGCTAATTCCCGTCTTCTCGGCAATCTTAATACAAGCCAGGCTCTTGAGGGACGCGTCCTTGTAGAGGCTGCGAGTTTCGACGCGCCTTCCTCGGTTGACGCTTGGCTTGTGTTTGTCTGAGTCGAAGCTGCGGGTTCGCCTGTCTCTGTTGGCGCTCGGCTTGCGTCTGAGCCTTCCGAAGCTCAGGGTTACCTTTCATTCACCGGGCGTTTCACCTCCGCTTCTCTCCTCCGTAGATCTGCATCCAACTCCCTGCACTCGCGTTTCGCTAGCTCGGGCATACGATGTAACCCTTCGGCTACGCTGGCGTTCCAAACGTGCAGCCCACTCGGGGTCCACGGCGGTAAAGGAGGAGTAATAAATTTTATTGATACGAAATGTCAGTGGGAAAGTAAACCTTGATTTGTGTGCAGTGATGCCCACTCTTGACCTATGTTTACATTGAGTTGACCTGTAGCGCCCTCTTTTGACCTATTTTGGTACTTTGAGCGTGACTCCAAGCGACGGCATGAGACGACAACCCGGGGCCCTAAAGTACTCCGCACGTAAAGCGCCATTACTTAGAACAGGGGTCGGCAACCTGAGGCCCGCGAGGCTATTTTATGCGGCCCCCGGCAAGGTCACAAACCCCCCTTCCCCTCCCTAACTAACCGATGAACACCTCCACATATTTCTGCGCCTGTCGATGAGCAACCTTGATGTAGATAATTGCGAGTTGGATAAAAATCAACAAAAGGGGAGTTCAGCACCAAAAGTCGCATTCAAAGACCTTTTTTTTTTCGCTTGTAATGTATGATTTCTATTCCAAGTTTGATTCCAATTTTGATTTTCTATTCCAATAAGCATGATCTCTATTCCAATTTTGTACATCATTATTGTCAATTTGCCGATCTTTTTCTGTTTGCCTGCAAATACCCCCCCCCCCCCCCTTCTCGATTTGCCGTGCGGCCCCGCCGCACGGCTTCATATAACTCGTCTATCCGCCTCAAAAGGTTGCCGACCCCTGACTTAGAACATTACACAGTAGCAGTTGGCAACTGCTACTGTGTTCTTGAGCATGTGGCGAACACGTGTGCTGTCGCCTCAAGTTCGCATATATACGGCTACAAAATTACTCACGATCATGCCTTGTCTGACCAGCAAAGGGTGCCTTTTCAAAGGCAGTATGTGTTTATAAAAGGTGTTTAGAACAATAGGGGAACGATTGAAAGTACCATTCGTACTCTAGTACGGGGCAGCATGCCCTCACTGAGCGACGTGGGCGCGACGCCACTGCCAATGAAGCCAAGTGAGAAAACGCACACTTAGCTTAAGTCATCCTGAAAAGCCTCCGTGCAAGTTCCGGTTATATCTCAGTGTTCGGCTGCTGTCTATCCAAAATAGTTTTACTTAAACCTGCAAAATAAATGAACTACAAAAATTTATGAAGTTCCCATATTATCCTTTAAGCAACAAAATACAAGATCAAGAAAATGCTTCGAATGGTGTTGATTAAATATCTGCTACGATTTCGTCACCAAACAAGGGGCAGGATCTACCTAAAGAAGCACTGATAGCCATAACGATGAATGAATGAATGTAAAGTCCACGCACAACAAGGAGGATCTTAAAAAATGTAATACTCCTTGACGCGGAATCGGCTTCCGGAGTTGTTCAAAGATGTTTTTTTAGGGGCGAAGCTCCTTATAGCGGCACCCGTTCGTCCCTCGTAGCGTAGTATGTAACCAGTCTTACGCTTTGACCTGCAAGGTGGTGCCGGTGGGAGATTTTTCCTGTGCGTTGTTGAACAATAAAAAATTCGCAGCGTTAGCTAAAAGCCGACTTCTTCTGTCTCTCATTCCCATTAGCAGCCATTCTTTACCTCCAAGGTAGTGCCTGGTGAGATTTCTCCTGTGCGTGATTAAACAATAAAAATTTTGTTCAAAACGCCGTTGATTGATGAACTAAACCAACAAAAGACGCCAGATGTTTTGTAAAAGCAAAACGAAAGAACGCCAGATGTTTCTAAAGCAAAACGAAAAGACGCCAGCTGCTTAACGAAAGACGCCAGATGTTTTCTAAGCAATGGTTTTCTAAACAATGAAAATTCACAGCGTACATGTAAAATTAAACTGCGCTGCAAGTCGTCATAACTCATCGAACCTTTAGTATAAACGCGCCCGATCTCACGTCGGTGATGATGTACTGGGCAGAATTCACGGAAGATTCACGGTTTACCTATGAACCACCGCAGCTTCGCCCACTCATCATCATTCACTCCGTGGATATGCTGTGATTTTTATCCTCCTTGGAGTTGTCCAAGTGATGCATAAACGTAGAGCTTTATTAGGCACTTTTAGCTGGGCATTGACGATCCGCTCCGGTCAGACCGGCGAATGCACACGAACGCGTAGAAGCAACTGCAGGGCGCGTGACTCGGTTAACACACAAACACGTTGAAATAACGGTAATGCGCGTGCGCAGAACGATCGTATGACCGGCGGAACGTAGAACGCATCTCTCTCTCCGCTCGTGCAGCCAACTGACCGGAGCGTGAAGGTGCGTCCACTTGGTTTAGCCGGCGTTTTGCAGCCAAGCTGACCGCGTCTCGGCAAAACGTGCTCGTCAAAAACACGAAATCTATGCAGTTCCCTCCACTCTCTCGGGACGCTACATCTGCGAGGGGCTGAGCGTAAGCGACGCTCAGTTAAAAAGAGCCTATTGTAGGTTGCTGTTCTACGTAGAACGTTCTTTTCGGGCGGCATCGGCATGCTGTCTTTCACCTTCTTCCTAGCTTTCGTCAGCGTCTGGAACGGTCTAAGCAGCAAAAGTGCACCATCGCTTGAATCAGATGATTGCCATGATGACATTGACGCTCGGATTGACGCACCGGCCAGAGAGATTGAGAGACTACGCAAACATAAAGAATTAGTAATTCTGCGGCGTCAGAAAACAGGAACTACACGCAACGAAACCCCGAGTGCGAGTTCCCCAGTTACGCCTGCAATCCGCCCGGCACAACAGGTCAACCAAGCTGTTTGGACAGCAGTTTTAGATCAAATTGCTCAACTAACGTTACTCATACAGGACTGCCTGCATCATGGCTAACTCTTTGCAGCAGCTGACACAGGATGGAATTCTACAGTGGAATTGTCCAGGCTTAAGCTCCAAGTTAGGAGAAATTAAAACCAGGCTTCAATACAACAAGCTACATGTATGGGCACTGCTTATTCAAGAGCACAATAAGCTCTGCTCCATTGCATCACGCTTTGGAATAAATTCGGGAATCATCGATTGTTAAAGTACCCACGAGCCCTCGGAAATTCTTCCCGCTTTACAAGAACTGCTCCGCAGTAACACAATCATGACCACCGTTGACGAAGGACGACCTCAACCGGACCTCACTCTTTTGCAACTTTGGGCAAAGCAACGTCAGGCAGAAGTGTATGAGTCGAGGAATCCAGATGTACCAGGTAGCCGTGCACGTGCTAACCATATAGCAGCAAAGGCGCGTCGGCACGAAAAGCAGCTTTCGCGACGACGGTGGCATGAGTGGTGTGAGAAACTTGGATCTGTCATGGGAAACAGAGCACTTTGGCGTACGTTCCGGTCGATGGAACGTGGTCCCAAGCAACCTGACCACGGTGTTAGAATAGGTTAGGTGTACCGACGTTCCGCCTCCGCCGCGCAGCCTCCTCGCCGAACATGGGGACGCGCTTCGCGTTTTTTTCCGTCAGGCTGCGCTGGGTGTATCGAGGCTTTAGGTCAGCTGCTTCAACGGGGGCCGCGTCGCTTACAAAGCTGCATTTGCGACAAATCTTCAACTGCTGGCCGTTCCTCTTTTATCAGGGTAACCGCACATATCAATCTGATTTGAAAGTAAGTGCACAACATCAAGAAATTCAGTGGCGGTAGCCAACAGATGGAAATACATAGGAAATATAGCTTCTGCAAACAGCGATAACGGGTTTACAGGTGAACACGAATTTCAAAAATATTTTAGCTCGTGCACAAATAAGGCCACCGTGGCAAATTGGTTGAGGCCGCCGCGACAAACAGGGTTAATAATAACATCTGGTGTTTTACGTCCCAAAATCACGATATGATTATGAGAGACGCCGTAGTGGAGGGCTCCAGAAATTTCGACCATCTGGTGTTCTTTAACGTGCACTGACATCGCACAGGCCTCTACCATTTCGCCTCTACCGAAATGCCACAGCCGCAGCTGGAATCGAACCCGCGACAACGGAACACCGTGCCCGCGACCTTCGGGTCGGCAGCCGAGCACCTTAGCCACTGGTCCACCGTGGCGGACCCGAACTGGGTTAGTCAAAAAGAAAAGGTATTCCCTGAAAAAGTAAGCGGGGGTGAGGGGGGTTGACGTCTCTCTATATGATGCTTGTAAGAAGAAAGCAACACATTTGAATTTGGTAGGTTAGAAATTCCTTTCATGGGTTGTCGTTGTGCATGCACCATATCGCATGGATTCAAGCAGCCGCCCACGGTGTTAGTTGTTCAGCCGCCTGTGCAACGTTTACACGTGCTGGCTGGCGCGTGGTAGTGAAGCAGGGGCGTAGCCAAGGAGGGGGTTGGGGGGGTTCAACCCCCCCCCCCTAAATTTTTCAGTTTTGCTTGCGTATATAGGCACGCACACATACAAACGCACGCACGAACATACATAAAGTATGGTTGAACCCCCCCCCCCCGAAAAAAATTTCTGGCTACGCCCCTGTAGTGAAGGTTAACGTCCGTTTACCGACCAATCCATCATGACTCACCATGTGCCATTCTGATTCTGCCTCTCGTTATTCGTCACAGACATGCTGTTTGTTGCAGTAGCGGAAGTAGAACTTTGTGCCCTGCTCTGGGTGCACAAACGTGAAATGGTCGTGCCCGTTTCCTTTTCAGCGTCCTAACCATTTGCTTTCCAGTTTCTTCTTTCGGGAATGGCAGGAGTTGAGAGTGACACCATATTCCGTGATGTCACTGTCTGAGCCGTTAAAATTAACAGGCCAAACCAGACGAGGCCCCGTTCGTGCACATACTTTCGCCAGTCGAAACGCCTGCCGCCTAAATGCTAGCCTATTTGAAATAGCTTAACCTTGTTCATCGTGTCCTTATTTACACAACTTATATTGTCCAGATGGGCAAGAAGTGCTCTTTGCCGCGATGCATCTCGGGCTACAAATCGTGCACGGAGAAAATTTGCTTTTTCGCTGCTCCGAAGGATAGTGACCGCTTGAAAATGTGGCCACTGCTATTCCACAGAAAAATCGCGAGTTGCAAACAACAAATTTTGTTTGTGAAAAACATTTTGATGTGCGATTTGTCACCAAATCATGGGAAGCGCTATTTAAAAGGAAACGTTCTTGTGAGGAAACATTCTTTCGTATCATTTAGCCGCACCATACAATACTCGAGCTAAGGCAGCTTTTTTAGGCAAAAATATGTAAAATTCGTAGATCGTGCCAATACTGTGATAATATTCTTGGCGCACCATAACGTATATATCTTACAGTCTATTTATTTTGAATATGTCAGAGAGCGGCTTCGTAGTCATCGGCCACAAGCTCGCCCACTTCATTGCATTCTCTTTCAATCCTGTATTTTCCGACGTGGGAGCGGCGCGTCACCTGCTAGTGCACGCCCCGAAAGACCTAAATAGAGTTATTTTATTCCATTACATCAAAGCATCCGTCAATTCTCGCAAATGTTTACGGAATTTGCAAATAAGCGGTTCGTAGTAAAAGATTCTGAAGGCTCACTTGATCTCATATGCGAGATGCCCCTTAACATGACACCTGCTCTTTATATGATGCTGACCGCAAATACATTAATTAATCTTTCGAGGGCAAATGAAGGGTGAATTCAACACGCGTCACGCAACTGCAGATTTATTTACATTTGTAGACAAATGCGGGCACGATCGCCTAGGCCACGGTGTTGCCGAGGCCGAAGGTGGTGTTTATGAGCTTCACGCCGCATGCCGAACCGTCATGCATAAAACACTACTAAGTCTTTATATCTAACTTATATATATGATATTACAATACCACGCAATCCTCACAGGGCCTTGCGATATTGCTAAGCACGCTATAACACCGAATGTTAGAAGCGGCAGGGTTGTGCTGGGTATAGCCAGGTGGCCACCGTCCCGCGCGCGCCGCCTTTCGGCAAGAAAGGGAAAGAGGTCCCCGATTTCCCCTCATTCCAATGCGCCGTCGCTCCACCTAAACTATTCTAACACCGTGAACCTGACCCTGCAGCAAGCGTTAGGTTAGCGATGCAAAGTACGCCACAAGAATTTGCAGAACAGGCTGCGAGAGCATTTCTCCCAAAGTATGACAGCTCACCATCTATAAACTGCTCCGAAATCGACGAGTCTGACCATAGTGCCACATCGGATATATCCAGTCCTTTCAGCATGGCCTAACTAATAGCGGCGATTGAAACTTCGCGCGAATTAACAACACCTGGTCCCGACGGTATTCCTTACGAAGTTTTCAAGAACATGGAAGGTGAAGCTCTTGGCGCACTTCTGCAGGCTATTAATAAAGTATGGGAGACTGGGGACGTCCTATCTGATTGGAAACATTCAGTTGTTGTCCCGATTCCAAAACCAGGAAAGTCTCCAAATAACCTGCAAGCTTTACGCCCAATTTCACTGACTGCGACCGTCTGCAAGCTCGCTGAAAAGATGCTGGCCACACGTATTTCCTGGTGGCTTGAACGAGAGAATAAAGACCATCCGGCTCAAATTGGATTCCGTTCTCATTTGGGAACTGAAGATGGGCTTTCTATCTTGTCGGACGACATTTTACAGGTTTCACCACACAGCCACGCAGTACGCACGGTTGTAGCAACCGACATAACGAAAGCGTATGACAATATAGACCATGAAGTCATTATTTCCAACCTCATCGAGCTGGGACTTCCGCCGCGGGTCGTAAGATTTATTTACTCTTTTCTTCACAACCGCACATTTGCTATAAGATTAGATGGAAAGCCAGAAGGTTGCTTCACGTCCAACAGAGGTGTCCCACAAGGTTCCGTTTTGGCTCCTCTTCTGTTCAACGTGGCGCTAATACCTCTAGCTTGGCAACTACACCGGATTCCAGACGTGAAGTTTCTAATATATGCTCATGATGGTGACTTTGTGGTCTGTGCATAAAGACGTCTCAAGACAAGCTCAACAGCTTCAGCAAGCCCTTGATGTACTTGAGAACTACACTCGGAACGCTGGGTTAGACATTTCCGCCGCCGCCCCCCCCCCCCAAAAAAAAAAAAGAAATCAAGCTATGTTGTGGTGGCTAACAAGGCAGGACGCAGAAAGACCACGCAGTGCCCCTTTACCTTTACACTTGGTACAGTGACAATTCCTGAGGATTCGGAGGTCCACGTACTGGGTCTTGACATTCACCGGTCCGGCAATGGTGCGCACTGGCTCCGCAAAGTAAGGCAGAGTTCCAAAAAAAAACGCTTCATCTGATTCGCCGCATTGCATCAAATGAAGCTGGAGCTCGTACTGATGTAGCTCGACGGCTCGTACGCACAGCTCTACATCGCAATTTCAACGTTTAACTTTGGCACAACTGGAACAGTTGGAGACTATTAACCGTGATGCCATGCGCACAATAACAGCGTTACCCCGCATCACCCCGATACCAACTTTACAGGAGCACGCCCAGCTTAACACAATTGCAGAGCTAATTTCGCTAAGGGAAAAAGCGCGTGAAATAAAAAAGCAACTTATTCCGGTTGTTGCTGCGTTGCATGCCCACTTTCAACGCGGGTCTCCCATTGACCAACAGTCCGATATGATGCCTGCCTGGGAATTCACCACCATCACATCAAATAAGACAACCAAGTTACGGCGCAGTGATACATCAGGTATTATTCACGAACGCTCTATCGTCGAAGCATCATGCGCTAACGTCTGCAAAGTCTATACAAATGCTGCCATCCTACAAGACGGCGGAAGGACATCATTCCTTAGTACCACGCATAATTTCATCAGTGGTCACCAGCATTATCTATCTACGGAAGCCAGTCCTCTTGTAATGGAACTTCAAGCCATCCATGACGCAGTGCGGGATGTCACCTCTAAGCTGTCTACAATTAAGCAACTTGACGTATTCATCGATTCCTTAGCGGCTGTCCAGGAACTCAAGAAAGTTCACAAGGTGATGGAAATCTGCGAGGCGATACATAAGATGAACCGTAATACAGCCACTTGCATCAGGGTACACTGGATTCAAGGCCATGCTGCGAACCCTCACAATATTGCTGCTGACCAACAGGCACACTGCCCTCCTAATACAGACCTCCCGTCTATTCCCCTTCCACCTCAACCCCTAAATACACTCCGTGCCCGTAAAAATGTTCTCCGGCAGGATACACGCGCTCTTATCCCACCGTGTGTCTGCTCTCTCCCCCTTCACCTTACTAGGGCGGAGGAAGTTGTGCTTAGGAGGCTTCGGGCAGGGGTGGCCCTTACACCAGCTGTTATCTCAACATGGAAGTGGTCGCATTTACCAGTTGGTGCTACGTGCCCGTACTGTTCTGTTCCAGTGATGCAAGCAGATGCATACCACCTTATATGGACATGCCAAGGATTACAGTCGGAACGCTCCCGTCATCTCCTGCAAGCTGGTCTTCGCTACAGTGAGGCAAACAGTTATGACCGATGGATACATGACAACACATTCCACAAGACACTTCTTCACTTCATACACAACACCGGCCTAACGGCGCACATTTAACACAAATATACATAACAAATATTATGCCTTAAGGGCAAGACTATGTCGCAAAAAAAAAAGAAAAAAAAACGGTCTTACAGTAGCCGCCACCGCGACCACTGAAACGCGAGATGGGCAGTAAATTTTTGCAGAGTACAAATTTTCCTTGTTATGTACTATCCTACATGTCGGCTTTACATCTTGTCCTAAAAGGGCTTTCAAATGCGCAAGCATTTCTTTGCCGAATGAACGTGAGCACAGTCCGTCCGCCCGTGCCTTTGTCACATAAGACGACCATCGCTATTAAGAAGTGAATGTATAGAAGAAAATAATGTTTTTTAGCGCCGCTTGGCTTGAACCCACGCTTTGAACCCCACTATATGCTCTCCATAAGTTCCATTTCATGGCGGCATTGCCGTTTCCACTACACTATAGCAACACTTCTGATTCGACGATTTTTAATAACTTGAAGTATCCATCATCGCCTGAATTTCCGTCTTGTTTAGCTTTATTCCATATGCTGTTTATCGCTTGGCTATTCATTAGCACCAGTTATAGTTAGTATTTAACGAAGTGAATATGATCAAACTTTTACGCAGTCGCGTTTTTCCTCTTTGTTCCATCTTCCATACAAATAAACAGATCCCGGATTCTATTTATTTGTTTAGAAGGTGGAACTGCATCAACTGCATGTGAGTATAAATTGTTTCAGCTTTTTTTTTTAAATATCAGCCACCGCGGGGGTACAGTGGCTGCGGTGGTCGGCTGCTGACCTGAACGGCGCACGTTCGATGCCGGCCCCGGCGGTCGCATTTTCGATCGAGGCGAGAATGCCAAAGGCCCGAGTACTTAAATTCAGGTGCACTTCAAATAGCACCAGCTGGTCGAAATTTCCGGAGTCCTCCACTACGGCGTGGTTCATAATCATGTCGTGGTTTTGGTTCGTAAAAGCCGAGAAATTAAAAAAGTATCTTTGAATGCGCCCTCCAAAAATGGCGATTAATCGATTAACCGACGGAAAAACTCTCATCGGTAGGATTCATCGATTAATGACTGCAGTGGGCAACGATTAATCGTTAATCGACTAAAACAATTTTTCGACCATCCCTAACAGTAACGCGTCTATGTGGCACTAGAAGAGATACTTGGGCAAACAAGATACTTGGCCAAACGCAAACATGTCGCGCGGCACTATAGAATCTAGTTGGTGGGTATTCATTATGCAAGAACAACAGCGCTCAAAAAGTCGACGACCAAGAAAGAACAAGGCACAGACGGTGAAATGGTGCACGAATGTTATATTAAAAGAACACTTGTTTTCAACAGCTTCCGGCGGTTTGCACTTACTAGCTCATTGTAAGGAATGTGACTGCCAGCCGAGAGCACAAAAACTTGTAGGATGCTTGAGCTTTGCCTTCAAGACTAGAACGCGATATAGTAATCGGGCCCCGTGTGTATCGCCTTCTCACTTGCTAGCCTGGCTTCGGTTCTCGGTGCACGCCTCAACCGTGCCGTAAGGAAACGAACGACTGTGCGCCTAACATTGGTCGTTTCAAACTATCCTAGTGTGCCTACTGCAAGTACAGTTTTTAAGTGACCACTACGCCATAATTCTTCCTTTTGCTAATCAACGAAGGGCCCACTGCACGTCCCTAAGGCAACACGCGAACCTACGCAGCTGCCCACTTTGTTGATGCTTTTGCTGCAGATGATGGTCACTAAATATGTCTGAGCGCTTTGTAATCGCTGGGCCTTTAAAACACCCACTCGCTGCGCATTTCACATGTTTAGACACCTGGCGCGATTCTACGCTTCTGCCATGGCCCGCGGAGAGTTCTTTTTCCCGGAGGGGGCGGGCCCCGACTTGCTCTGCCACATTTCTCTTTCTCTCTCCTATATATATATTCTCCCCCTCCATGAAGCAGTCGGGGGAGACTACTGGTACTACCTGACATTCACATAGTTGTTTTTTTTTTTTTCAAAACAGTTTCAAGCAAAAGCATCGCTTTGTGATAGAACATCTGCTTGCCCCGCAGACGGCCTGAGTTCGATTCTCACTCGAACCTTAGATTTTTATTATTTTATTTTATTTGCATAGTTCTAGATTTTTCGCTCACAACCAATCACGCCGACGCCGACACCGGAATTTCTCCGAAACGAGCTCTTTAACGCTATCGCGTTAAGAACCGCGTGTTTGTTTAGTCATCCGGACAAAGGCACTAGAGAGGCAATGGAAGCTTCAATTGAAAGGGAGGGGGGAAAGGTTGGGCGTGAGCAAACATTCCGTGGCCCTTGGCGACGAGGAAGTTCGTTACCTGGATTTTAGCCCGTCGCGTTGGAGTGTATAATTTTTGAACCATCATGTATGTTTTTTGCTTGTTGTTTCTTTCCTTTTATTTTTCGGCTTACTGACACACTTGTCTCTCTTTGACGTGATTCAGCATTTTTATTCACCCTGATACTCTGCTGCGCAGATGCATTGGTTTGTCACGTGATTATCCGCCAAATTGCTAGGCGATACAGAAAAATGAAGTCAGCTTCGTACTAGCGGTACAAGCCTGAAAGAAGTGCGAAGCTCGGCGGCCTTCTTTCTCTCTCTTTATTTTTTTCTCTTTATTTCATCTCTTTCTTTCTTCTTATCTCTATTCTTTTTATATATTTGTTTCCATTTATTTCGATTCCTTTCTTTCTCTAGATATATATATTTTTCTATTTCTCACTCCTTCTATGTTAATTTCTATTTCTTCCCTTTCTTTCTCTCTCTCTCCCTGTTTCTGGCTTCTTCTTTCTTTCTATCTCTTTCTCTTTCTGCCTATATTTCTATCTATTTCTTTGATTCTCTCTCTTTCTGTCTTTCATTTTTTTTCAGTTTTTCTTCTCTTTCGCTCGCTACACATCTCTCTTTCTCTTTTTTTTTTCTACGCTATGCTTCACTCTCTCTCCTCCTCCTCACCCTCTCCTCACATCTCTCCTTCTTACCCTCGCTTCTCTTTCCCACCCCCTTGGTATACTATACAATAGAAGGCTATATGTTATGCTCTGCAAGCGTGCCTGGAGAGCCGAGTGGTTACCATGCTTGCTTGCCTTCGGATCGTGGGTACGCGAATTCGAATCCCGCCTCGTCAAGAATTTTTTTTCGCCAAGAATTCCTCTCTTTCTCTATATTTCTTTCTCTCTCTCTCTCTCTGAGTACTCGTTCTCTCACCCATCAGAGTTGTTCCATCCTACGCCGGACAAATCGGCGCACGTTTTCTGGGAGCGAAGCAGAAGACGAAGAAAGGGACGAACAGGAAGAAATGGACGAACATAGCACGTGCCCGTTCATGATGATGATAGTTATCTGTTCGCGGATTACAACAAATGACTGGCATAAACAGCTTCGCTGTTAAAATTATTTTAACCATCCTCATTTCTTGAATGTACGTCGCCAAGAGCAAACTGCCTTTATTTATTGTCGATCCCAAAACCAAGAAGAGGACGAACAGAGCGCGACGACCGAGTTATTGCGTTGCGCGCGCTAGGCGCACGTTAGTTTTCTGATCACGCAAAACGGCGGAACGAAAAGCTTACACAACTCCGCTATTAAAACTCTTGTTTTAGGCGCGGAGCACTTTAGGGGCCCGGGCTGTCGTGTGCTGTCGTCGCTTGGCGTAACGCAGGCAGAACTACGTATAAAAATAGAAAAGAAAAGAGCAAGCAAGCGAGAAATAGAAAGAGGGAGAAAGAAAGGGGAAAAATGGGAAGAAAAGTAGAAATAAATAGAAATTAAGAGAGAAATAAAGACAGGAAAAACTGCAAAAGAGAAAAGGAGAGAAAGAGAGGAGGAAAAGAAAGAGAAAACCGAAGAGAAACAAAGAAGGCTGCCCAGCTACGCACTTCCTTCGGGCTTGGCCCCACTAGGGCGAAGGTGCCTCAATTTTTCATCGAGAGGCTGTGGCTGGCGTTTCAGCAACTCCGGTAAAACTTTATGCTAGGAGAAAAATAAGGACGGGAAGGGGGTTAACGATTAGAAAGCATCTTGTATTCTACTATGGGAGAGCGGTTAACCACCCACTGCTATACGTTACAATCGTTTTGTTTAGAATGAAAGGTGAACCATTTAGAGCACTCTACTGTGGGATCGCTGTGTGTGGCTGTTACTAAAAAAAAATAAAAAGTTGGTTGATCCCTCCGTCATAGGAATCGGAATAACACGAAAGTAAAGCGTGCCCTTACAGAAGTAACTGAATGTTTACTGTACATTGATATAAGATAGTTTGCACAATGTATATTGATGTCTGGCAGCTATAGCACCGTTTAACATGGATACACCCACTTTGATGCTTGGTGGTACATCTCCATCCTGACGACTAACGTCCATGTTAAATGATTAAACAATACCTTGCGCTAGCTGTAGTAGTTAACGGTGAAAGCGTAATCAGAGAACGAGGTGTGATAGCCAGAAGAGCGTCGCATAGAGGACGCAGAACATGGTCGCCATCCCGCGGCATGTTAAAATGTGATTGAACACCACGGCCGGATTAGAGGGAAACGCAAAGCGCGTCGTGCCGCCCCCCGGCCGCAAATTTTCTCGGAGGTGGCATTGGGCGAGCGCGTGAGCGGGTGAACGCGGTGCAACAGCCAGGTGAGACAGGCGCGCGTCGCAAGGCTTTGCGACGCTTTTACGACGCTTGGGCTGAGATCGCCACCTGGCGGTGTGTTAAGGCATTGACAAAATTGAACTTCTATTGAAAATGCGCCGAATGGGACGGACGTGTAACGCGTTGCAGGTGGTAATCTCGGAGGCCACAGCAATGACGAATTACTTTACTTTACCGCTCCCAGAGGGCAACACCACCCCGCCAACCGGGAGAGCGGTAGATATAAAAAAGGCGCCTTTGTAAAGCCTCTAGAGTCTGTGACGGTGGCGCAGTGGACAGCGTGCCCGGCATCTGTTGTTGCGGACCGAGCGGTCGTGAGTTGGATGCCCGTTGACGGATTCTTTGCCATCTGATCGTGTAATTTTTTTCGACGTAATTTCCGTGACGGAAATACGTCACTGAAGTCTTGGTGGACCCCGGCATAAAACACTTTCCTGTTAAAATGGGCTGAGGTTTACCCCTTTCAAACATTATCACGAGTGAAAGGCATGTTTTGCAAACACTATGTACACGGGCGCAGGCTACAGTATCTTCGATATTGGTGCTAAACTGGCCTCCCTTTGCTCGGGGGTGTTTAAGCCGCCAACTATGCCTTTGCTTGAGATTTCGAAGCATGCCGTGTAGCTATATCAACTGAATGATTGGTTCCAGCCTCTCGCTTGCTCTGAAGCGCACGTACTGACGACCCTGCCTGCGCGTCATCTATGGCGAGACTGTGCGACCAAGCGAAGTCACATGGTACCGTAGCGGCGAAGCTCCGAGCGTTCCTCGACGCCCCTCCGCAGCGGATCACGAGGCGTGACCAAGGCATGACTTGGAATGAGAGAGACGCTGGCACGAACGAGCAGCTGCTGCGACTGAAGCATAGAGTTTCCTAAAATTACCTAGAGGGAACTCTGGCGCTGCGATCGTTCAGCCACCGTGGGAATGATATTCCTCCATGTGAGTAGCACACGGATTTGCCTAATCTTCGTTTTTGCGGCTTCGAACGCACTTGTGGCTTTGTTTATTGCTGTGTTCTGGCGTTCGTTTCGGATAAAAGAATAGACCATTGTGAACTTCATGACCAGATTTGAATTGGGGAGCCTAAAAAGGTAAAAGTGGTGAAGTGAAACTACTGACTTGCTGAACTTCGTTTTGCGACAAAGCGGATGCGGGCGATGCGGAGCCAAACGCAGCCGAAAGAACGAAGTTTCGACAAATCCGTGTACTACCCATCATTTCCATGCTGGCTGAAGCGCCATGCGTTGCAGCTCCCATATACACTAGCGCCAGAGTTTCCTCTAGTAAATATTGTAGGAAACTCTATGGACTGAAGCGTCCAAGCTTGCCGAGAGCCAAGAACGTTCTCTTGTATGTCTGGCTCGCCCCTTGAGCCATGAGGCGATTCCTCTTCTGCAGACACTAGCGCCAGAGATTCCTCTAGTAAATATTGTAGGAAACTCTATGGACTGAAGCGTCCGAGCTTGCCGAGAGCCAAGAACGTTCTCTTGTATGTCTGGTTCGCGCCTCGAGCCAAGTTTGCCAAGGTTGGCCGGAAGCGCCTCGCGTTTCGCTTGCGCTTCGGCGGCCCAAGGTCATTGCGACGCGATGAATGACCTTGCGAGACACGGGGTAGTAGAGCCTCCACTCTGAAGAAAAGAGCGAGTACGTCCTTAACGTTCCGTTGTGTTTGGAACAAAGGTGAACAATAAAGAGTACTGTATACTATGTCTGGGAGAGCGGTAAGCTGCCCCCAACTGCAGAAGTACGTGTTGCACCTAATTTTTCTAACAAGCCCATTTAGAAAAATAATAAAGATGATTTAGAGAACTTCGCGCTCTACTATAATAGTGCCGTGAGCTGTCCTTACACAGACATTGTAAGATGTAAGGAACAACTACAATTGCAAAGTTTGCTCTAGTACGGCAGATCGGCAACTTGTCCTTATAGGACAGGGGTCTCAAACAGGCGGCCCACGTGAAGGTTGCCATACACGGCCCGGCCCGCATATGGCAGTCCTCGTCCCCAATTCCTTTTTTTCTCTTAATTATTACGTTCGTGAGCTATATAGACGTAACTGGCCTCAGGCGTTTTTTTTTTTTTTTGTGAGGCATCCTATGCGGTCACCATGAGTTAAAACATAACCATGAAACAAAAGCTCTATACTTCAGAATCGGCGTCCAGAGTTCAGTCATTCTCGAGATTAGTATCGATATATTTCTCGTTCTGAAAACATGACGTCACATCTTGAGAAATGGCCCAAATATGAGATATGCGAACTGCCTTCTTTCAAATGGGAACGTTACGTGACATTTTGTTGACACTACCCCCATATCGCAATACCCCCTCCATTCCGAACCTTCATCACTGCCCTGGCCCTTGCGGGGGACTAAAATTCGTGACTACGGCCCGCTAGCGGAGGTGAGTTTGAGACCCCTCCTAGAGGACTTTGCAATCGTAGCGAGAGAGAGAGCGAATAAACTTTAATTGCACACATAAAAGTTGTGTTGGCCCTGAAGGCAGGGCGTCGCCAATGGTCGGAGTCCCTAGTCCAGGGCTTCACTGGCCCTTGCCATCCGCTTTGCCCTTTGGACAAGTATAAGCTGGTGTTGAAGGGCCAGGCTGGACAGCGGTGCCTCCCATTGCTCCGTTGTATTAGGCATGTTGTGATGTTCGTCGCAATGTAATATACACTCCCACCACGATAATGTGTTTAGAACAAAAGGTGAAGGAGTTGAAGTACCATATGTACTATACCATGGGAGGGCAGTTAGCCATCCCGGAATCGATAGAGCTCTAGGCTGCGCGGAAGGACATAGGTTGTGTTTAGAAAAAAAATTGGCCGCGTATCTGCGTGCTTTGCTGCAAAGGTCGTCTAAAGACGATAGAAGAGGCGCTACGTGAGATGTGGACGCCATCTGGCAATACGTCGGGATACATGAGTGCTGTGTTGCGGGCTGGTAGTCCCGGCGCAGCAGCAGGCGAAGACCGACGGTGACCAACGCGACCGGCGGGGACGCTAGCCAGCCCGAACACGCGGTTTGGTGCGGAGCGCCGAAGCAGAAGAAACGTCCGCAGTCAACGAATACTCTCCACACACTCGTTTATTTACACGTTGCCTGGGTAATACAGGAATACCAGAGCGGCGCCCCATGGCATTCGTACAGTGCAATACTGAACCGAAACCGAAACACAACCATGAGCTCGTGCAGAGGGCACGGAGGAAGGCAAGTTTCAGCGCAGTCGCATTTTCAGCGTAGCTTAAGAAACCACGTTCTCTAGAATTACGTATCTATGTATTTTCTATTAAAGGAACACACCACCTAATAGTTACCCGGTGATGTTGCGCCTCAGATATGTGTAATGTTTGCTTTTTGATCAACAATGTACACAAGTATGAACCTAGTCAGCCGTTCAAGAAGGCTGGGCCTTGGGCAAGTGGTTCAGCTTTGGCCGGGTGGCTGCATCGAGTGACGTGCCGACAAACAGAAAGACAGACCAAAATTTCTGCGCATAAGTTCCCCAAGAAAGACTATCGTCTTTAAAA
Source organism: Rhipicephalus sanguineus (assembly GCF_013339695.2). Lineage (NCBI taxonomy): Eukaryota > Metazoa > Arthropoda > Arachnida > Ixodida > Ixodidae > Rhipicephalus > Rhipicephalus sanguineus. Next base: position 61,947,399 of record NC_051177.1, on the reverse strand, counting down.
ACGGTGAACGATAGTACTAGATGCACTTTACTATGGCAGAGAGTAGTAAGATGTCCCTTCCGGCGACAAAGCGACTTGGGAGAGGAAATACTGTTTTGTCGGCTATACAATAGCTGTAGCCTACGAAGACGACGTTTTTTCAAGGGGGACCTCTGGGCTACGATGAACCTTCATAGTCTCTCTAGCCAGGGCTTATGTTCTCTGTAAATATGTTCCCATCTTTCAAAAAAACCATCATCTAGGAACAAAAAACAGCAAATCAGTTCGTTGGCGGCCTATGTTATTTAATTTAGATATAAAAGAAGCATGAAATAAATTGTGTTTCGCTATCACGGTTAATCTGTCAGGGTGCTATCAGGAAAGTCACGCTTACACATACACTCCTGCCCTGCCTTAGCTTTAGCAACGGCTTATATTTCGGGCAGCCATGACCGCCTATGAGCATCGACGGAAGGTCACTCTCAACAGTTCCGCTAGAATGCAATCTTGTTTCCATTTTAATTAAGCCTAGACTCTAGCTTAGCTCGCAACCTTGGTCTCGTTACCTGAGAAGTACGAGACGCCTAAGCACATTTACGGGCCTTGCTACAGCGGTATTGGTCGCACTTGTGGTAGGCAAATGATATCTTCCTCTGGCAACTATGGAAACTAGCAGCAGGAGGTGCTGTGACAAACGCGGTCTTATCGCGTACTTGCCGTCAGAACCCCGATTTGTTTCGGCGATGGCATTTTCCGATGCTATTCTCTTTCGTACTTTTCGCGCTTCGCCAGTGATCAGGCATACATTCCGCCAGCGTTATCAGTGAGATCAGACAGGTATTAATGGTGTACGATAGATAACAGTGCCGTATAGAATGGAACGAAAGGCAGCGAGGTAATATCGCGGTAGTATTCACTCGTCGTCAGCTTTCGCATATTTCTGGGGACTGATGGCTTCAGGGAAAGTCAGGAGGGGGTTGTGTAATGCTAGCCGATGTAGCTGTGTATTGAGGGAAGCACCCAACGTAAATCACAGTTGTGATTAAAATATGAAGTCTCTTTACGCAAGGTTCATTATAGCAGCGTACTACCTGTCTAGATTCAGCCAGTTGGATCCCATGTTAAAGCTTGTCGGCAGGGGCAGGAAGAGACGGAAAGTTGGAGAGAAAGAGCGCTCGAAGCTTTTTTTTTCTTTTTTTTGTCGTAATAGGACATCACAGACTTAAACGTAAACCTGGGCACCTTTACCAGGGTATGCGTCAATCTTCGCGGTAGTCCGAACACCGCAAACACCGCATCTCTCACCATTCGGGTAAGTTTTTACCTCTCCAAGAGTGCCGTGCCGAGCAGCACGTATAGACGATGTCACTGCAAGCTTACGTAACACAGACGGTTTACGCCGAGGTAACAAGGAGGAGAACTTAAACCTCGGACTGTTCGGGTAGAGTAATCGTTATACCACAACACCGCGCTGGACGAGCAGGTCACGCCGGGTGAAACCCGCGGGGGGGGGGGGGGGGGTAGAAACAGTAGACGCGTTTATAAGACACCCGGGGCCGTTCGGGTCTCTCTCGGGCTCGGAAAATAAGTGCTTGCAATAACTCTTAGCCTCCACCGACAAAGTCGCTTGCGATCGCTACACTCACCCAGCGGGGGAAAAGAATTTATGAATCCGCATCTCCGGTCGTTTCTTCTTTGCCACACGCGTCCTCTCGGCTACTGTAAAATACATATACACACAGCAACGTATCTCCGCCTCTGGCTACTCACATTTCGGACATTTATGTTGTTTTGTGTTGTATCGCCTGTTTCGTGCGACAGTGAATTTATAATCACCGTGACAACTTGCCTCGTACGCGGTCGTTTCGTTGTCGTCGTCGTCTTTCTTACGGAGAATGTCCCCGTTCGGTATTGGAAAGCCGCTTTGTTTACTCGAACGTGTACAAAGAAAAAATAAGCATATCAAGCAAGCAAGTAAGCGTGGCGTACAGCGAAATGCATCGGCCCGTGCGTTCAGTTTACGGTCCCGAACGAAAGGGACGTTTCGGCAGCGTTTCATTTCGATAAGTGACTCTACGCAGCTGAGGAAAACAACATTACGACGGGCGTGCGCACACTGAAGCTTGTGTTGCCGATTTCGACTGCTCCTTCTTTCGCATCGCCCGAGAGGCAGGCTTTTACAGAGATACGATCGAAACGAGAGCGATCGACTCCCCCGGCTATGTAGCTATTGTTTTTGCCGATGCTGAAGTCAAAGCATATATACAACGAAAACTGAAGCTCCTTTTTATACATACTTAGCTCTGCGCTACTCCACTCCGCAGAGTACGGTGAAGCACGAAAAAAGTGAGGGCAAAAAAAAAATCAGGAGCCCTTCCTCTATATTCTAAAAAAGGAGTCATTTGACTCCTTCCGGGGAGTTCTGACTTACCATGTATATGGCTGTCTTTAAAGAGTCACGTTAACTCTCTTTAGAGATCATTGTACTTTCTTCGGAGAGTCGTGTGACGCACGAGAGAGTTAACGTGCCTCTTTAAAGAGAGCCATATACGTGGCAAGTCAGGACTCCCCGGAAGGAGTCAAAAGACTCTTTTTTGTTTTCTTAGAGTGTACGGGGGAAATGGGAGAAAGTGAAGCTCGGCGTGTGCATGCCTGACCTAGTTTCTGTCTTTCTTTCTATTGCACTGCGCAATGCTCCCTCCTTTTTCCTCCCTCCATGCCGGGAATCGGACCTTCATCCACGTGCTGAACAGTGCAACACAACAGTTACTGCAGACAACAACGACAGTCACGCGTTCATATCTAGGCAACAATGACTGTGAGATGAACTCTTCGGCAAAGTGCGAACGTTTCTTGCGTGTCTTGTGTGTGAACATTGTTGTCGACACGTGGACATTACGCATGACGTGAGAACATTCAAGGACATTGCCGTGAGTGAGTTTTACAATACTCTACTTTTATTTATAAGCTCGTGACGCAAATTAATAAGTAAGGGAAGAGGAGTAGCCGGAGCCATGTATAGGCACCAACCTCTCCATAAACACATTTAATAAAAAAAATTAAACGTGGCAACGTGAAAAGACAAGTCACTTCGATAAAAGATCAGATTGCCATATCAGAAACCACTGATCGCCGACAAGCCCACGATAGAGAGAGGTTCAGTTACTGGAAAGCGGTGCATGTAAATACGCGTGCGACCGGCGCACCTTCGACGGCCGCATTCCTGTACGCCCGTCGGCGCCAGGTTTCTTGCGTACGACGCCGTCACTGAAATCTGTGAGTTCTATTTTTTTCTTATATCAAAACTTCGTTCGCGGCGATTCTGTACACCCTGTATTTTATGTTCATCAGTTCGATCGCTTGTGTGGCCGCACGTCTCCAAAGGCACGGCTTCTAGTTTCGGTGATAAGACAACGTTTCGCGAACGCGAGCATGCGCTGCAGTTCTGGGATATCATGGAGTAATGCAAAATTCAAAAGCGGATATATTATTATTGCCTCTACAACACTGCCCACTTTCGTTCGTCTTGGGTCAGCTTGAGGGTCGTCAAACTGCGTCGTATTCCACGGGAGTCATATGCTGTAAAGAGCGTATTATGGCGCCCCAGAAAACACTGGAAACGGGTCAGTGCTTAGATACGATGAGTGCCAAGAGCTTTTCATCCCGAGAATAAAAAGGGAGTCGTTTGGAGTGTTTTATGTTTTACAGGGATGCGCCTCACTCTCAGGTCATGTCCTCTCAAGCAGAAGGTGCTCGCAGCGTATACTTACCGAACTCTTCTTTATCTTCAAAGAAGAGCAACACGCGGACTCGCAGCTTATTTAAAAGCTCACGTTCCTTCCCTTATGTTAACAGGTTGTGTAAGCAAAACACTCTTACTTCGACAGTAAACGGCTGTTGACAAAGTACACGAGCCCTTCCTTTTCAAATAGTTCCTTGTGGTGAGCGTGAGAGTTTATATAGAAATGATGAGATGCGTGCGCGCATGTTCGTTTAGGCTGAGTACGTCGTGCATAAATAAAGATTACAACTACAGCAGTCGTTACATAATGTGACCCGCGCATTTCGAATCTCACCATTACTTTCTTCCGCTTTATGTCAAATGCGGGAGATAATCCGCGCTTTTTTTTCACGCTGCCACAGAGCATGCGCCCTTCCCCTCGAGGGAAAGTCGCAAAACGTTGTGACACGGTTTCCGCGCGAATTTCGATCTCGGAGGCTTTTTTTCTGGCGATCCCGGTTTGTCCCGGATCACCCCGCACCGAAACGGATGGAGAGCAGCACAGGAAAATGAAAAAAAAAAGGTGGATTGCCAGGTGATATCAAACGTAGATAGGAGCCTCGCTACTAGTCCCAGAAACAAACAAACGTGGCGGTGGCCGTAGCCTCCTCCAGACATTGTAAGCATTTTACATTGTAAGTTTTTATTTCGTGTTATCTCTCTAGAGCACTGACAACGTCCATGCGTTTGAATTGGTCGAACATATTTTTAAAATGCAGCGCTATATAAAAAAAAACGTAAAAAGTACTCCTGGTCATACGTACGGTCTTTCGTTCCTATATTTATTTTTTCCCCATCTTCTTAAACAGCTCTATTGCTTATTTTCTTTCTCTCCCCCCCCCCTTTTTTTGTGTCAATATGAGCGCCTTGCTCATTTAAACACGAAAACGGAGTAGCTGGAAACAATTATTGACTATCTAAACGCCTGGCCACCTCGAACTGACCACTTGCTGGCTTTACCCTCCACTCTACGTGCATTGAACGTCAACCCAGAGTTAAGATATTTGCACGGGCGCCCACAATACAGCCACTCGTAACTTCCAACTTGCTGCTTATAACGCATGCCATCGAATAATCGTTTCATTACATCGAACGCGTCCCATCGCTGCACTGAGGCCACATTCATTTAAGGTGATACTGACGCATACGCATCCATTCGTTTAAACTTATTACGCCGTTAAGAAAATTGCAAAGGGCACAATATGCACCACACAGCACATTTCCGTTCAAGGATAGTTTCCAGAAAATCCCATATCAGGTATATGGGATTAACTTCAAGTTAATCTAAGGGATTAACTTCAAGTTAATCCATTTCACCTGATATGGGCTTTTTCTATCACGCAAGGCATGCGTGATAGTTTTGCTGGCTTTCCAGTGGCGTAGCCAGGGGGTGGCACAGCGGGCCCGTGCCCCCCCCCCCCCCCACCCTGGCCCTCGAAAAATATTTCTGCCTACGCCACTGTGGCTTTCTGAACCATCGTGAATGAATACAACGCGTATTCATTCACGATGGAATCACACCAACTTGCCCAGTTAAACGTTCTATTGCTTTCTGAACATCAGTACGTTATATATATATATATATATATATATATATATATATATATATATATATATATATATATATATATACATATATATATATATATATATATATATATATATATATATATATATATATATATATATATATATATATATATATATATATATATATATATATATATATATATAAACTTGGATGGTAACAAACAGCTAGCTTTAAACAACAACAACAAGCGGTCTTGCGTCATCAGGAGGAGACCAATGTCAGGCTGCTGTCATAATAGCCGACGTAAAGCGGCCCTTCCTAACTCTAACCATGCAGCTCCATAACAAGCGAGCTCGAGAGCTTAGGCAAAGCGACGTCGAGGCAAAACGTATCTGTCGCTGAAGCGGCACTCGCCGGAGACGATTGCAACGTACGTGACCGCCGACTTACCGTTCAACCCCCAACAGCAGATACGGAGACCAAGCAAAGAAGCTATCGTTAAGCCCACTGCAAAGACGACGTTACAACACATACAGAGGCAATTCATGGCCTCGGGTCTAAGGTGGGCGGAAAATATTGGAGGAGGTGGCCAAGGAGATAGAGAAAGACGTTCAGTGCCCGTTGGGCGGGTTATCTCAGGCTTACCACTGTAGCTGAACCGAGTGAAAGTTAGGCCTACAGTCGCCATTACGTTTGACAGCACACCGACAGCCGCACGCAGGCGAGTCAGCGTAAACAAAGGGCTATTGAAAAACCCTAGAGTACGTCAATAGGAAGCAAGGAAAATGTGCGGGAGGGACGAGGAAGTTGTTGGATACCGAGGAAGCGTGCCAAATTTTTCAAACTCTTGCGTAATCGCGAGTTGTTCGCTATAGCTCACTGACAACGAAAAAGAAAATAATAGGCAGTTTTAGAATAGCGTACGCAAAGCTTTGCGTTGGCTTTTCGCGTAACTGCGCATGCGTCGTACGCTAACCGCTTGCGGGCTCCCGTTAAGTGACGGAAATAGCGGGCCGCAAGCGCTAACGCTAACTTAGCGTACGCTATTCTAAAACTGCCTAATAAGAGGAGCAGGATTCGAATACTGAACGCGAAAAGTAAATAAAATATGCAATCCCAACGAAAGGGTTTAAAAATCGTGTCCACCGAGGAAAGAAGTTGCACAAAAAAATTCTCGTACAAAGCAAAAAGTAAACGAAACACACGAAAGGCCGAGAAAACAATGAAAGAGTTACCGTGGAACATAACGTGACCACATCACATTTACCGTAAACGGTCTTATATACAAAAGCAACAAAGAAAATGTAGAAGTCATTCGGCGCAGTTCTTTCGCCGAAATGTCGCCACGGTGCAATTTGTGGGATGGCGAGGCTATTTCGAACACAAATCGCGACCACCTGCTTCGCTATACTCCGTTTCATTCATCAGTAGAGACCGGATTTTAGGCAAATGCCTATTTTGTTCCTTGTATTCCTATCGTGCCACTTTGATATATGAGCATGAATTAGAGGTTAAGAAGGGGTTTTATGGTGTTTTTATAGTGACTATAAATGCCTATTTTGGGAGTCCGTGCCTAAATCACTATAAGTGCCTATAAATGCCTATTTTCAAAAACGGCGCCTATACGAGCACTATTTAACCTCAAATTTCGCTTTCGAGTGCAATTTGAAACCGTTATCATGTTACCGGGCAATATTGACCTTTTAAAACTCTATGAAGTTCAACCTAGCCGTCTAGTTAGCCAACTACCGGAAAAACAACCGCTAGCAGCAGTGAACCTGAATTGTAGCCCGTCTCAGCGTCTGCAGGGGAATGGGGAGAGGGAAATAAAGATGGGAATCAGAAATAAGAGGAGAGTGGCGTCCATTGCCCAGGACGCGGCGGGTGGCTTGTACAGCCGGTTGTCCAGTCCAGTGTCCCCAAGGAAGTCAAGAAGAGCCTTGAAGACCTGGGTGTGTCGGTGGGCAGGGGACAGGAGGTCCCTCTATGCAGCCGCGGGAAGGTGGAGAACGAATGCGAAACCGTGGAGTGCCGTCAGGGGAAAGGAGGGTTTAGATCAAAATAAATAAAAATGTGATACGCACGTGGCTCTTGTTTTCTTTGTAATTTACTTCTGAAAAAGCAGCCCACGAGGTGACATAAGCAATTGTAGTTAAGACACCGGTAGTTGTTGCGTGCCCAATGAAGAGCGTTTTACCACAAGAATGTTTCAAATTGGTTTATTATGAGCCGAGAAACCATGATGCGAGAAGGCGATCCTGAAACCCTTGCCACTATCCCCGTGTAACCTTCGCAAGCCAAGTCCCTTCCCTGCCCTCTTCAGTATCGGAGCCGTAGGATCACGACGCAGACGCATCAACATGCCATGCGCACGCAAGGTGACGTGCGCATGACGTGCCAGGTTTAGTGCCTGGGCAAGCTCGTGAACGCGATCGCTGTTGTGTCGTTTCGGCGTTCCTTTCTGTGGGATAAACCCCTCGGTGCGCGCACGTTTGGAGAGGCTGGCTCGGATCATGTATTGTTACCGCGATACACCGCGTCGCACAGCTAGAACTGTTATGGGACGATGCACCAAAAATGCGCCAAGCGTTGTCGGGGCTGGCATCGCTACGACGCGGGAATGGCGAGAACACGAACGCATGCGTCGCACGAACGCAGGCAAATTAGTCTGGCATCTCGCTGGGATTAGAAGTCAAAAAGAAAAAGAAAAAAATTGGCGAAGGTTGCACTAAGCCGCGCAAAGTTCGAAACAGCGAAACTGGACGATTCTGAAGACTCATCTGGTCGCTTCGGTTGTTTCTAGGCCTCAGCTAGGTGATGCAGGTTATTTATACGTTGATACTCAGCGTAGAGAGGTTCCAGTTAAACCAGACAGTCACAGACACGACACGGATGTCCAAACTCCCGAGACAGAACCTCGCGCTGAAACGAAGCGTTCGCACCTCATAGATCTACGGGCACGTCGTCGTTGACGTAGGCCTTCCATCGCTTCGGGGTCTTCTCGAAGCCGCCGTTGCCTTTCCCGTTCCCTAGTATTCTCTGGTTGTACGTACTCGGGCTCTTCGGCTCGCCGCCATCGCTTCTCAGCCGTTTGTTGGTTGATTGATTGATTGAAGCCTTTCAATATTGGCACATACCCACACTGGGGGATTGGCCAAGAAAAATTATGGTATCCTATGGATGATAACTACATTAATTTTTACCTCCCTATTAGTAAAGTAGAAAAAAACGCGAAGATAAAGAGCAATCAAATTACAAAATGTATTATAGCCTATGGAGGATAATTACATTATTTACTGTTTTGATCCGACCAGACAGCTGAGTTTACCTGACCCGACCAAATTTGACTCTATGACTTTAATTACATTTTATAATTATGTCGCGAGTATTTTTTTTTTCAGTATTTCTTAATGTAGACCTTACGTCGGAATGCGTTTAGTTGCTAGAATGAAATTACACACAGCATCAAAGATTTCTCTATGACAATGTCCCAAAACAGAGGCACCGAAATTTAGAACATTTTCCGCAGTTAAACTTAAACCAATCGTCGAAAATGGTATAACCAGAAGTCTTTTCCTAATTATTGAATAGTTGCGGCATGATATAAAATAATGTTCAATAGATTCTGTTTCTTCGCAAAATGGGCAAAGGGGTGATATCGCCAAACCAGCTCTGTGTAAATATAAGTTTAATGGGAGGACACGGCATCGAAATTTGGAAATAATAACTTCAAACTTTCTAGACTGACTCCACTTAGGTTTCCGTGGAAATTTACGGTGTTGATATTCTGTCCATTTAGTTATAGATTCCATCATATCTGTACAAATTGCTAATTTTCTATATCTGATCGCTTAATGTATTCTACTTCTGGGAGTACCGAAATTATTGGTCCATCGAGGGAAGCCCGGGCTAAAGAATCGGCCAATTCATTTAATGGTATCCCGCAGTGACCTGGTACCCACAATAATTTCAGGAGTTTCAGTTGTGGCGGTACTAATGTGCGCAAAGTCATCAGGGCTCGTGAATGTTCTGAAGCTGTAAGTGCTGTACATACCGAAAGAGAATCTGTTATTATTATTGCACTATTTTCGATTGAAGGCAATTTTCGAAGCGCCAAAATAATAGCCATGAGCTCAGCCTCAAAAACAGGAGTAAAATCTGGCAGCCTCACTGAGAATGTCCAGCCAAGTAAATCGGAAGCAATTCCTACGCCTGCCTTTTGATTATTCACAGAAGCATCTGTGGCTATTATGTTTTTTTTGTTTCTGCATGAACCAAGTAATCTTTTAACCTGTTATTCAAAAATCTGAGAGATTGGAACTTAGATTTTGGGGGGAAGATTTCATCATATTCTATCGTCATATTGTTATTTGAGCCATTAGTTTCAATTATCGTTCTAATGTCCACCTTAATGCTGTCCAGTTTCTTTTGAACAAAAATTATTTGGGGTGTATGAAATCGTGACCAATGGGCAAGAAAGAAGGAGTCGGGGTCACTGATAAAGGCGTATTCATATCTTCTAGCCGGTAAGCTGTAAAATTTTAAAAAAGTTTGCACCGTTAAGATGCGGAATCGACAAAGAAGCGTTGGAAGGCGTGCTTCTTGATACATTACATTAATGGCTACAAACTTTGGGAGTCCCAGACACATTCGGAGCGCTTCACGCTCCAATAAAACTAAAGGTTTTGTTTTATACGCAGGGCCACCCGAAAATAATATGCACCCAAATTCCAATATTGGGCGCATGTACATTTTGTATAACATTAACAAGGTGTCTCTACGTAACCCGTATTTTCGGTTACTCAGCCCACGCAATAAGCCTAACGCTCGTTGTGCCTTTGTTGCTATATATTCTATGTGGGGACTCCAATTAAGTCTTTCATTATAAATCATGCCCAAATATTTGATAGAATCCACTTGTGGAATGGGTTCCTGCTTATACAATACGGAAATTGAAATTGAATCTGCTAGGGGAAACACCAAGAGCGAGCTTTTACTGATGTTTAACGACAATGAAAGCGACTGCAGCCAAATTTCTGTGGTATTAAGATACCTTTGCAATTTTTGATGTAATGAGTAAATATCACTGTCTGCCGCGAAAAACGCGATATCATCTGCATAAATGTAGACATTGACGTCTTGGTCATTTGGAATAGAGCTCATCAGTACATTGAATAATACCGGAGATAAGACTGCCCCTTGAGGAACTCCGCGTTTCTGTTTGAATTTAGATGAACAACAACCATCCTTATCACAATAAAATTCCCTTGATTTTAGAAATTCTGCTATCCACTCAATAATATATTGTGGAAAATTTAAGCTCTGTAGTGTATTCAGTAAAATGTAGTGCTCGACACTGTCATAAGCTTTAGCTATGTCAAGTGTGACAAGAGCAGCGTAATGTCTTCTTTTTCGGGCAAGCCGTATCCGACTCTCTAAATCAGCATGAGCACACCAAATTGAACACTCATTACGAAAACCGATTTGGTTTGGTTTTAATATTGACTTGTCTGTCATCCAGATATTTATCCTGTCATTTAGGACCCTCTCTATAAGCTTGATCATATTAGACGTTAGAGAGATGGGTCTGATGTTTTATATGTTAAAACCTATTCCTTGCTTTTTTAGTACAGGTATTACCTTGGCTATTTTCCAGTCATACGGTATCCAGGCGTTTTTTAAAGAATAGTTTATCAAATTGAGGACATCATCAGGTGATAACTTGTATAAAATTTTAAGCATAGGCACTGTAATCCCATCAGGACCAGGAGCAGACAGAGGTAAATATCTAATCACGTTTGACACTTCGGACAGTGTCACTTTTTCAAAGTTAGCCGTTATGGTAGATTTTTGCCAGTTGTTCGGCACATTCGAAGAGAATCTACTTTCTAGACCTTTACCAATTGACTCTAAAGATTTTGTCATTTCTTCCGACGATAGATTTTCATAATCAGTATTTACTGGTGACGATAGTATTTTTCGAGATCTCATATAACGAAATAACGCTTTTTTACTTTTAGGTTTGGAAAGAAACTCGAAATGTCTTTTGTCATACTCCTCTTTAGCTTGGGCCACCGTGCGTTTAAATCCAGCAGCAATGAATTTGTAGTCTGACCAATTTCTGGGGGACTGATTATGAATTAGCTGCTTCCAAGCTGCCTGTCGTCGTCTATGATCACGTGAGCAATCTGAATTCCACCATGGACTATAAGGTACCCTCTTGGCCGATTCAATAGTAAACTCTGCTTTTTTATATGTTCTTTTAATTACTGCGCTTAATTTCATAGCTTTAGTTTCATCACTCTCTTCAGAGGGGGATGCTAAAGCTGCTTTTAGGTCATTTTTAAATTTTGAATAATTTATAAAAATTCGGACGTGAGAACATGATGGTATTATGGGGTAATCAATCTCAAACATTATGGGCAGGTTGTCACTATTGGTGGCACAGTCCAGGGCTGTCCACGAAGTGCTAGAAATTGTCGAGCTTACAAAACTCAAATCTAATGCAGAGCGGGATCGATCTCGGATAAATGTGGGAGTTCTAGCGTTGAGGCACAATAAATTGTTGTCTATAGACCAGTCCCACAATCGTTGGCCACATGGATCTGTTCGAAAACCCCAAGCAGGTGTGGTGGGAATTAAAATCTCCAACCAGAATTTTTTCTTTACACCATGAATGGACTGCCATGTCTAAGCTTCGCGTGTCTTGTACGCCCACAGGAAAGTAGACGTTGACTAGAGAGAAAGGTGAGCATCCTGGCAAGGTGATGTCTAAGGCAAAAATTTCGCATTCTGGGGACATACGTTTGTACGAAATTTTGGCCTTTAAACTAATTTTATTATTGATAAAGAATGCTAAACCTCCGCCTTTTTCTGGACGGTCTAGTCTAAACGATCTGAAGTTGGTTAAGTGAATAAATGTTGCCTTCTTCATCTTTAGTTGACCAGTGGTGAGTAGTGAGACTTACTAAATTTCTGTGGCACATACCCGTTTACGATGATGATAGTTTTCTGATAGGCCGTGGCACATATCCGTTTTCTGGTAGGCCGCACACGTTACGGCTAGCCTTAACAGCTTCGCTGTTAAAACGCGTGCAAATTCCGTTTCTGTGTTTTATTATTTCTCTCGCTTTCGCTTATTCATTCAAGCAACAGATTAAACAAATTACACATGTCGTCTCGAATACTCCTCGCAGCGTCATATGCTATTGTTGGCGACGTCAGAGACTCAGAGCATCAATGTCTACGTAGGTGAGCGACGTAAGAGCACAGGACCACTCATTGTTGAACGTCAGTCCTTCCTGCACGACGCAGGACCACTCATTGTTTTACGTCAGCCCTTCGATCTTGGGGCGCGCGCCTACGAGAAGAAGGGCAACGGCGTTCAGTTTGAAATTTCACATCTTTCCGCGGCGCGTAGCGTTGTAAACCTTGACAGACGTGATCGTGAGCGCCCAGCGCATGAATTACACATGTCAGCTCGAAATGCTCAAACATGGTGAGGGGCCCTTTGGGGTGTTCACCAGCAGGGGAGAAATTGACCCCACGCGATTAGCCCCGGCCATTACGAGGCATCCCTCCCTTCTGGTCTTTTAGCGGTCTAGGTATCTGCTCCTGTGCTGCCCTTCTCAGCCACGCCGAAAAGAAAGAGACCCAGGAGTGCGTTGATTCGGCGGTGGGCACTTGACTCACCATGCTAGGCAATAAAAGGAGACCGTGATCTGCGAGCCGTGCGGGTAAAGGGACAATTGCATGGCTATGCTGAACCGTTGGCGCCTTTGTGCCATCATAAACAACATTATTTCTGGCTTTCCTGTCGTACATACAGGTCGGGCACATCTTTGTTTGAAATTATATGAATTTATGTTAAAAAATATGGTTGATCCCTCCGTCATAGGAATCGGAATAACACGAAAGTAAAGCGTGCCCTTACAGAAGTAACTGAATGCTTACGGTACATTGATATAAGAGAGTTTGCACAATGTATATTGATGTCTGGCAGCTAATGGCACCGTTTAACTTGTATGCACTCACTTTCATTAATGGTGGTACATCTCCATCCCGACGACTAACGTCCATGTTAAATGATTAAACAAACCCTTGTCTTAGCTGTAGTAGTCAGCGGTGAAAGCGTAATTAAAGAAGGAGGTGTGATAGCCAGAAGAGCGTCGCATGCTGGACGCAGAACTTGGTCGCCATCCCGCGGCATGTTAAAAATTGGGGGACCCTTAAGCTTCGCCTTTAAGTGTTGAACGCAATAGCGAAATCCGGCCCCTAGTGCGCACTTCAACCATTAGGTGCATACTTATTAATGTGTATTGTTACACACACACGCACACAGACACACGCGCGCGCGCGCGCGCGAATGGTACAGGTTTTTGATCTAAAGCAAGCATCGCATGGGCTCCAAGATACACGCCGCGGGCTTGCCATCTCGGAGGCCATGAAGAGTCTCACAATGCCTCTCAGATGGCAGCACATTATCTAGCGTTTGCTGTTTGCTTGATCAACGCCTCCTCTGGAAAGCCGGCGGTGGCTTGACATGTTTTCCGCTAGATGGACATAGTTGTCCATTTTTAGAGCTGCTTGAAAGTTCGTGTGTGTTTTTAGCGGCGATGGCTGCACTATCCCGGCCTTTTTCGACGTAGTTTGATGGCCTCCCAAATGTGCCTACAAATCGCCGAATGGGCTCGTTTTCGTCGTGACACCTGTCGAACAAAATGCGTTAAGGAGACTCCTTCCACTACATGGCACTTATGTAGTGATTTTTTTTTTCCGAAGCAGGTGCAAGTAACATCGTGGCTTTGTGGTAGGACACCTGCTTGCCACGCGATCTCAATGGGACCGAAAATTTTGTTCTTTATTTTATTTGCTTCTTTCTCGATTTTTCGCTCACGGACGATTTTTCGCTCACAACCAACGGTGCCGACACCGACGTCGACGGCGGAATTTCTGCGACACGAGCTCTCTAACGCTATCGCGTTAAAATGTGATTGAACACCACGGCCGGACTAGAGGGAAACGCAAAGCGCGTCGTGCCGCCTCGGTAGCCCGGCCTCGATTTTTCTCGGGGCGAGCGCGCGAGCGTGGAACGCGGTGTTACAGCCAGGTGAGGCAAGCGCGCGTCGCAGAGCTATTTTTGGTTTGTATTAGCGTGATGCTATGCGCTGAGGCCGACGCTTTTACTACGCTCGGGCAAAGGTCGCCACCTCGCGGTGTGTTAAGGCATTGACAAAATTCAATTTCTATTGAAAACGCGCCGAACGGGACGGGCGCGTAACGCGTTGCAGGTGCTAGTCGCGGAGGCCGCAGCAATGACGAATTACTTTACCTTACCACTCCCAGAGGTCAACACCACCCAGCCGACAGGGGGAATGGTAGATATAAAAGGCGCATTTGTAAGGCCCCCAGAGTCTGTGACCGTGGCGCAGTGGATAGCGTGCCCGGCATCTGTTGTTGCGGACCAAGCGGTCGTGGGTTCGATGCCCGTTGACGGTACCTTTTTTCCTTAGCCATCTGATCGTGTATATTTTTTTCGACGTCATTTCCGTGACGGAAATACGTCACTGAAGTCTTGGTGGACCCCGGCGTAAAACACTTTCGTGTTAAAATTTATTGTGCCTATATTTACGATTTTGGAGGCCTAAAACGGTGTTTCGCCTGCCTATTTTTGGCGCCTAAAACGCACTTTTTTAGTGCCTAAAAATCCGGCCTCTACTCATCATCACTCCAGCAGCGTGCTGAGGGGCCATCAGCGCGACCCTGCATCTTGCTATCACTTTCAATGCTTTAGTGGATATAAATAGGCTGATCATAACGATTACGATTGGTGATGGTGATGACAGCGATTATTGCGACTCAAAATGGCGCATCGTTTCATTCAGCGATGCGGTACTGTCGCGTTTACGCAAACGCGACTTTTTCACGCAAACGTGTCCTTCTCCCAGGTTCTTGAGCCTTTTGGAAGCGTTACAACGTCATAAATGCTTAATCCCCAATGCCGCTTGCCAGGAGGGTGAGAAGAATAAATCGAATGAAGCGACGCAGCGTTACGCCTCCGCAGCGGCTGCCGAAGATGGAGCTGCTGCCACAACCGGAGGCGGGGTGAATGCCCTTCCCACTTGGCATCTCTCTACACGACTCGCTTCAACAAACAAACAAACAAACAAACAAACAAACAAACAAACAAACAAACAAACAAACAAACAAACAAACAAACAAACAAACAAACAAGCGAATGAAGAAGTGCGCCGTGACGAGGTATCTTCGTGTAGTTGCGCAACGTACAACCTAGAGAGCCACCTCTGGAAAGGTATTTGATCCTGTGGCTCGCGCGGAGGCGGCAATCGATGCATCGCGTGGGCCGTGCAGTAATCGTGCCCCCACGCGCAATACACGTACGGGACTAACAAGGCCTCTCTCTCGACCGCAGTCAAGCAAGAGCCATGCCGAAAGAGAAATCGAACCTTCAGAGTTCAAGTGGACTAAGAAACAACAAATAGGGAAAAAAGAACCAATGAAGCACTGTAAACACAAGTTTCGAAGAACCGCAATCACCCTCCAGGCAGCATAAGGGTTCTAATTCGTGGTAAAGTGCCATCAGACACGACAAGTACCCAGTTCTCGACGTGAGCATCAAGGCACGCTTGTTCGTTTCAAACTGTTTACATCGATCATATTCGTTTCCTCCTGAAGGGTATCGACTCTTTCGTAAGAAAAATGTGTGCAACTCCCTCGGTATCACAGAAAATATAAATTTGGATATCTAAAGGTATTTGATATTTTATTTTCATGGAAATAATGCCGACATTTTTGAAAATTACTTTGTTATGCCTGAAGACAACCTTCCGAGTAAAAAAAAAATAATATTATTACTAAAGGCAGGAACAGCTCTAGGGTAGGGCACAAGCACCTTGCGTCTTCTAGCATAAACCGATATATTGAACTTCATGTGTTATTCCTCTCGTGTCGACTTCGTTATCGCGCTGTGCCGCTATATAGCGTCCCTGAGTTTAAAGAAATGATTAAAGGGACACTAAAGACAAATAACAATTTGTCAGAGTGAAAGCTCAATGTATGACAACTTCTAATTGGTTGGTTGGTAACAACTTTATTGATGGTCCTGCAGGACTTTCGCCGACCGGGCTTTAGGTCTCCCACGTGGGGACGTCGAGGCCTTGCCTCACCGCCGCCTCGCGGGCCTGCTGGACAGCCCAAAGTTGGTCGCCGAGGCTGGGGCTGCGCAAGGCAGCGGCCCACCGCGGCGGAAGGGTTCCGGAGTTAGCACCTCGCGGGTTTTTGTAAAAGTCCCAGAGCATGTGAGTTAATGTAGCGACCTCAGTGTGACAGACCTTGCATATATTTGTCGGGTATGTATTCGGGTAGAGTCTGTTAAACTGTGCGGGGTTGGGGTACGTGTGCGTCTGCAGTTGTCTGAGGCCCGCCGCCTGCGTCCTGTTCAGCTTGTCACTAAAACGGCAACATTATCAACAGCAGTGCCCTACTTAGCGAGAAATTAAGCTAAATGTATCTCCCTAAATGTATCACATGATGAGCGCCACGAGTGGGACATTTTCGAAGTGATCCCGATGACGTATGAGGGTCTGCCTACAATAAATCACTAGTAATCAAACTAGCAGCAATAAAAAAAGAACCTTCCGTGCATCAAAAGACGTAATAAAATGCTGTTTGTTCGTTTCCGTTTGATTCATGGAAAAAAGGACCTCTGTGGCGTTGCCATGGGGAACGGCGCGCGTGGTTCAAAGGTTCCGTTTTTGCCGAACTGCGCTTCGCCCGGCGCCCTGCTTCGCTCACGCGGTCGTGTCTCAGTGGTAGTTTCGGGGTCGCGTACTGCCGCGTGTGTTTTGCGCGCTCGTGAAAGTCGCTGTGACAGAAAGTTCGACAAAATGCCGCATGCAACGACGCCGGCACTACGAGCCCTCAGCAGCTATTTTTCCAGTGATTCTATCAGCAGCATACCGCGTTGATCGGGGCTCAAGTCGCTGAATTGGAGCCAGCGTCGCGAGCCAATGTCTCGTTGTCAAGTTCTCCGTCCACATCCATTGCGGTGATTGCGGCAAGCCAGAGAACATCTGGCAAGCTTCAATGGCTTCGATGGCCGTTGTTGCTGCTGTGGGTCCCGCTACTTTCGCTCTGCTGCTACTAGTGTCGGCGGCCGCGCAGTAAAGGCGGGCAACGTTGGGCACGGCAGCAGTGACGTATGAAAGTCTGATTTCAGGCGGGTGATTTGAAGTGCGCTAACGCGATGCGGACCACTAAAACGTGATGTTATTTCAAAATAAGCACTTAGTGAAGTTCGTGTTGCCCCTTTCTCCGGCGTGAACCGAGAAAGCCGGCTCTCTTATGTCGCTGATGAGAGGAGACTTAGACTGGGTGAATTGCAGTTCGTTTATTCCGATGCGCACTCGGCGCGTTCCTAAATTCGTCTCTCCCCGGACCCTCCCTTCAGGTCTCTTAAAACACTGCTGCACGGGGCCTTCACAAGTTCAGGCACGGCACTCTCGAGCGGAGGTCACGTTCCCACGGTTCGAGCACGGCGAGCACCACACCGCAGTCGTCGGGTCATTTAGCTCGGCAGAGCCGCAGTCCGTGGCGAGCACTTGAAGTCGTAAATCTGAGCTCCGAGTTCGTTGAGCAGACGCTCGCTGCCGTCGCTGTCCGAGTCCCCCGCAATGGCTTGCGCCCACCGCACGGTCGTACGAGGCGCTGACGGAGATGTTCCGGCCAACACCACCACGCGTTTCCGAAGGCGCGCTTCTAGGAAAACGCCGCCGAAGCCAGCTGATATACGTGCCGACCCCCGGCATTCGCCCGCAGCTCGGTTTTGTTTATACGAGCCGCAGGCGGCGCATTGCTCCGTCCGACACACTTCCTTGGCATAAAAGTAGCACTACAAGGTTTCTGGACCACTATTTCAACAATCAACGTCGACTTAATATTTGCCTTTAGTGTCCCTTTAAGGTTCAATCCTTGACGTTGATTTTAGCTTAAACCTGCTGGCGATATACTTACCTATTCTGCCACTAAAACGACGCAATACGTACGTCAGATTGGAAGTAACTCCGCACCCGTCGTGTAACATTTGCATAGTATAGAAGTTCAGGGGAAGTGGCAGCTTGAAGAGATGAAAAATTCTTGAACACGAGGTGTCACTGGCGCCAACGTTCCGACAAGCAGACTTGGGTTTGTCAAGTCAATCGCTGTCTGGACAAAGACAAGTCTGCTTGTCGGAACGTGGGCTCCAGCGACCTCCCATGTTCAAGGATTTTTCATTTGCAAAGCATTGCCATACATATCGAGCATACATATTGGTATAGGCATACACATTATGGTGTGTCAAAACGTGTCAGGCGTGCCCAAGTTCCATGCAATTTGCGAGCAGGAATTAGACGTAGGGTATGTTTCTGTTGCAGTGTTCACCCACCTACCCACCTATTTAGATTGTGGTACGAGGTTAGGAGAGACGCTTCAACAGTCCATAAAGGAGCACGGCTCAGCATTGTGGGGGCTCTACCACTCCATAACCGCTGCGATGGACCCACCCCGCCACAAACACAAATTTGCTCACTGCCAAAAACAATATTTTGCAGGCGCCCCCCTCCCAACTTGCCCAAAGTCCGACTGAGAATCTGGCTTCTTCACAGCAAGATGCATGGTGCGGAGAAGCCCGCTTCTCGGTTTTTCTCGTCGTCTATAGCAAATGTGTTACTCGGTTCAATATGAAGAAATTTGTGACGCAACAAGTATTTAACACACAGAACAATTGGTCTTGCCCTTATAACAATGCATAGAAGGAAACAGGAAGTAGCAGTGCTTGATTATACACACAACGCGGCACGCCATGGCGTTTATTTCTAGATAACGTTAACTGTAGTATCGTGCTCAGTAGAGCCTACTTCAGGGTATATTACCCTTCACTGTTCTAAATGCGGTGATACGGCGTAGCAGTGCTGCCACCCAAAAGTCACCGTATGACATCGCTCCACCAAGTGTGCAATTACAATTTATCTTCATTCAAGTTGTATGTGACCGCCTGCGAGCGTTGTAAGTCTGCTTGTAATTAGAAGCGCAAGGCGAAAGCTGACGGCAAGCATTTAATCGACAGTTGCCTTAACATCGCTGTAAAGACACCAAAGACCCGTGTACCACCGACGAAAAGCAGGGAGCAAAAAAAAGTAAAAAAAAAAGGCTTCACCTTAAGGCGATGCATTGGAATCTACATCGTTGTTGATCTCTTCGCAGGGCGTTTTAGTAATTTTCGAGTACTCGAAAATATCAATAATCGAAAGTCCATTGCTCGTGAATTGGGTACGTCGAGTAGTTCACGAATATTTCAAAATGTCAATATTACCCAAACGCAAAATAGCTAGGAAAGCGTGATGAATTTCATCCCTGTAGGCACAGCATACGCCTGAAAACACGAGAGATAGCGTTGTACAAGAGGCTACGTCCTTTGGGGAGCCAGGCTTTATCGGCAATACGATTGTTCGCACACACTGAATGTTTATAGGTTATGTAAAGAATGTGCTTATCGGCTCCTGATGCTCAATTTGCTCTTTTAAAAATAAAATTATGGGTACTAGGATGCGCCCTATTAAATGACTATAGATTTAACTTGGTGATTACAAACTAATTCACCAAGACCAGCCTGTGCATCACGGTGTCGTATGCACCGGCGGTGTGTCCACTTGTTTTTGGTCGTTCTCGCAGCCAAACATTCTGCTCATCCTGGGAATCATCGATGCTCGAAGCCAGGCCCACGCATGCGTTGTCGTGCGCAAGGCACTACCGTATTTACTCGACTGTAACGCGAGGGGAGACTTTTCATTATGCCCAGGAAAAATAGTTATTTCGGTATTCGATTGTTACGCGAGGGTCGGCTTTAGGCAACAAAAATCTAAAAAAAAAATCTCGCGTTACATTCTAACAAATACGGTAGATGTCTCAGCATGAAGAAAGGAAAAAATTACACCATCTCCCGCTAAAGGGACCATGAGGCGATGCGAAGCCGGAGCACTTGCACGATCGCGTTCCGTTGGCGTTCGTTGGGCATGCTACCGACCTCGGTCAGATTGTTATCGAACCAAAGTCGGTCGCACACGTTGCAGCTGTGCCCGAAGCTCCGGTCGAAGAATTCGCGCTGGAACCGGGCGTCGGCACCGCCGAAGCCCGGGCATTGCAGTTGTTTAGCGAGGCGTTCTGCACGGGCGTTGGACTCGCGTCGTCTGTCCGCAGCCGACGCGTTGGCTCGATGCTGACGCTTGGCTTCGACGTCGGCGTTGCGTAGGGCGGGGTTTGCTTGCCGACGCTGCCGTTGCGTTTCGGCATGTTGAGCCTGCGTTTCATCCGTAGCAGTTTCCCGCCGGCGTTGCCGTTTGAGCTGGGCTTCCCTAGCCCGGAGTTCGGGGTCCGCTTGCCGACGTTTACGATGCGCTTCGGCGCGTCGAGCCTTCCGCTGCTCCGCGATCTCGGCAGGCCTTAAGGTATTACTGCAACTGGCGCTGACGTTGGAACTCATGACACCGGCGCAGTGACTGAGCGTGTGTACGACCTAACGCGAGCCTTTTATCTAAACGGAGAGGGGGGGGGGGTGATTCTTAAAAGGAAGAAGGAAATGAAAATGAAAATTGGGTGTAGAGTGCACGATAACCGTCTCTCAAGTGAGGACAGAGTGAAGGGAAATGTGAGAGGGGTAGTGGAGAGGAAAAGGGAAGGGGAGAATGGAGAGGGTTCGCGCATGCGCAGTAAGGGTGGTCACGCCGCACACCTTTTGAGCTCCGCCATAAGATGCTTCGCATCTAAAATAGCAGAGACCGTACCGCACGACCCGCTTGTAGAAAAAAACCCGCAGTTTCGCCGAGATGGTGAAGCAATCAATGCATACACTGGAGAACACACCGGATTACTGTAAGCCAAGCGTCCGGCGTTTAGCTGCACGTTGGTCCTGCTTGCTGAAAAGCATGCAAGCCCGCTTTTTCTTCAATGCGACTAGCGTTTCGCTGAAGCTCTTTGGCCGGCGTTGAGAGGACATGCGATCCGCGCTGATAGGCTAGACCAGGGTTCTCAAACACGCAGCCCGCACACGTTTTGCGAGCGTCCCATCGCTTCACAAGGAATAAAATAGTCGTGACCTTTCTAAATGGTACTAGCTACTCGCCTATTGCGATTATTAGTTATAACGCTTTGTTCGGGTAAGCTAGAGACAGGACTGGTCTCAAGCATTGTTTTTTTCGTGAGGCACCCCATGTGGTCGCCATGTGCTGAAAGATAACCGTGAAAAAAAAAAACCAAAAAAACTCACATTCAGATTTGAGGCGCCCAGATTTGAGTCATTGTGAAGATCAGTATTGACATGTTTCTCAAGTCCTGACGGCAAAGCCCTTTCAGAAAGGTTCCATACATGAGATATGGGAAATGCGCATTTCAAATGGCAGCTTTACACGACAAAGAACGAATGGCATGGCCTGACAAAGAGTTCGCTTGACAACGCTGGTTATGATCCATATTTCTCGATTTGACCTTGAACATAGCTCACGTGACCTCCAAAGTATAGCGCATGGGCTCGGTCACGCAGGTGCCATCGAATGTGGACAGCATGTCGACGGCAACGGTGCAGACGCACCTGGAATGCCTGTACGTTTTTTACTGAAGGAAATATCAAGAGTTGAAGTGCACCCTCGCCAAGTAGAGGTATTACGAGATGCTCACTTTAAAAACGAGATTACGTACAGGTGGCCACTTTACCGGAGACATCAGTACGTATTGTTTGAATTAATGTGTTCTGTAAATAGGGTCGCCACGTCCCACTCCACTGTGTGTGCCTGACCGGTTGATGTACGAAGACTGGTTTTTACTTTGCAGGCAACGCTGTTGTAAACAAATGCAGCAAACTGCTAAGTCGCTTGCAGTGTATGAACACAAGATACAAGACAAGTAAAATAACTAGCAGCACCCATGTTTTACTTCGAAGTTACAGGGGTGCACATTAGGGAGTTCACATTTGTCGGTTCATTTATTATACTGGCCACGTTACTGCCAGTTGTGCCGAGGATGTGGTAATACTGTCCCTAAACTCCTACTAAACAGCCAAGCATATTCAAAGTGTAATGAAAAAGCAACAAATGTTTAACGCTTTGGCACTGACTACACAAATGGATGCATTGGCCATCCGAAGGTAAAAACAGCACAAACAGGAAGGTGTACAAGCCAGTGCTTTCACTAGCCTAGTTTTTATTCATCTTTCTGTTTGTGCTGTTTTATTCAAGAGTATTCATACGTGAAGTCAGAGAAGAACTGCAATAAGAGCAGATGGAAGCAGCTGTAATGAAATTTCGCACAGGAAAGTGCAGAGAACGGAATACATGTAAATAAACTTTATTTTTCACAAAATATTTCTAGTACTTTTTTTTTTACTTTTTTCCAGTGCAGACCTCACATCAATAAGGTAAGACGACACAAGTGGTATACCTTAAACCCTTTGTCACACTACAACATATGCATACACCTTTTCAGTACAGGCTTCACATATTTAAAACTCGGTTAGCAGACACCTACTTATCCCATTACAAATGTACAAATCCAATGAATCTCTCTGAGCCAAAAGTACTTCGCTGAAACGTCTGAAGACACATCAGAATCCAAGCAGAAACTGCTGGCTTCATTTTGCTGATGCTCCACATGCAGATTACAAGCACAGTAATGAATGCAGGTGACTATTTATGGACATAACCACTAGGAATGTGCGAACATTTGAAAATTTCGTATAACAAATCGAATAGCGTTGTATTTCATTCGGTACACGAATCGAATAGCACATGTTTGAATTACCGAATATTTTTCTAATACATTTCAAATAATCAGCCCTGACAGGAAAACCCCAAAGGAACAACAAGTTGAAAGAGCGAAGGATCATTTTCCTTTTAAATAATGGAATTGCCAAAATGCATGCAGTTTAAGCTCTTACAGGACTATCGAAGCTTTATTCATCACCGGATGAAGGAATTTTTGCATTAAACTCCAGTGTCGCCGAAGCGAATGTGTCCTCAATCCACCATCATTATCATGAGATTGACAATTTTCATTCATGAAACATTATTGAACTTTTAGGTCTAAGTGTTCTTTAAAGGCTGGTGACAAAGTACCACCTCAAATACCGAAGTAACTGTCACATTAATCTCTAAAAATAAAAAATACCTCGAAGGCTCTAGTCAAAACTGTGTACGAGCTTACCTTAGTTTACATAATTGCGGTATCTTTTGTCACTTAAATGTAAAGGTAGTGTTACTTAGTTTGTCAATAGTTGTTTGAAATAAAAAGTTGCAGAATTCTAGGATCGCCCTGAAAATGGTTGCCTTGCTAATCACAAACTATTCTACTAGTATTCGAATCGGTATGATCACTATTCGATTTGTATTAAATTCGGTTCTAAATTTCACCATTCGCACAGCTCTAATAACCAGAGCACTAGCGTATTCACTGGACTTCTATCATTTAAGCAAAACTGACGACCCGCCGACACAGATAGTGTGATAATGCTATGGGGGTAGTGCATTGCACCAGTTGGTAAGGCATGCAAGACTAAAGTAAAACTTGGCAAAATCGACAACACTGCAGACTGCATCCTCTGCAATCTTGACTGTGATTGATGGTCCTGTCACTTTTGGCCTGTTTCCTTGTAAGCTATACGACCATTGTTGCTCCCATTATTGGGCATTTGCTTTGCTGCCAAGAACTACCCAAGTCTAAAACAATGTGCGCTTATTTGGAGAAAATTGAATTTTTACGACAACAGAAACAGCATTGAATAATTAGTGACTATTCAATGCCCAAGAAAAAAAGGAAGCTGAATTTAACCACATCATAGTTAAGTTCAAAGGAATGCTTTAAAGCTGTATTGAAAACCCATTATTCAAATCACATTACGACCAGCAGTGACCCTACAGCAATGACAGACTCCCTTCTAGCATTCAGCTTCCAACCGTGACCAACCCCATGTGAACATGTCACTCTGTGAACACAATCAAGACAGTGTCATCACACATTTCAGTGAAACACACTGGCTCAGAGTAGATAGGCACAGAAACTAGAACGCAAGTCAAAATATAAGCTCCAATAACACTTGGCGGTGAAACACAAGTGAGAACTTTCTGATGGTGGTTGTATGTTACAGCAGCTGATGCCATACCAAAGGATGCTTGTCAACAGGAATATTTCATCATTTTTGCACTACCAGAATAAAAAAAATTTAGAGCTCTCTGAATATTCGCAATATTGGCATGCCAACACAGGAGCCGTTTGTGTAAGCAAGATAGCATTGTTGCATTCCACTAGCTGCAACGATTAACTGTTAAGAATTTTTCATTTCTGTTTTGTAGAACACGGAGCTCATGCTTTTGACATATTGTGCATAATCAAGAAAGAAAAAGGACCCTTGAACCTAGATCTCTTTAACAGTGCTACAATGAGCACGCTGTAAACCTGAATTAAACCTACATTTCATCATGCCCACTGTTGTATTGATATCTCAACACGCACATGCAAACCAAATGCTGCTTACTTTAGCATGCTGGAAATACCCTACTTTGATGGCCAAGAAAACAATCCTATTTAAAAGTAAAATTAAGCACACGCATTTAAAACAAAGATTACATTAGCTTTTTCTTTTCAGACCTAATGACGTTTAAGAGGACACCGCAAGTTTACAAGTGTCTAATTCATGATGTTGGAGAAAAAAAAACTGCTAAAAACATTTCACAATAAGTGTGCTACGTAAAGGTGTCGTGGAATCTGCAAGTTTACATTCAATTACGAAAAACAAAAAGCACACATAAACAAAAATAACATTGCTCTGTGGAAGGAACAGACAACTTAGGCAAACTACTGTATGCACGGAAGCACAACACACTAACTAAATCTACACTCACAACTCCTCCTACGACATTGCAGTGAAGGCAGCTAACGTGCTAAAATGCTGGTTAAAAAGAGCAGCAGCAAAATAGCAACCTTTGGACTTGTAAAAGGTGGTGAGGTGAAATTCCTGCCTCACCTGATGCTACAATTAATACGCAGGTTGAGTGCAATACAAGAATACAACCGTATGTGAACTCAAGGAAAGCGAAGAAGTCTGAATGCAGATGACAAAACGGAAAATGTGTCATCAAACTGAAGGCTCATTTGCGTTCCAAGTTTTGCACAGAAGGCACATATTAAAAGTATGACACACTTACTATTACATAGTATTTTAATTAAGCGGCGACATTTCTCCGATTTTGTAGCCGTATACTTTTAAAAATCTGATGATAAGTCTACCTAAATATGGTAACTGCAGCTACGCTTTCAGAACATTAAAGGGGCGCTGACATCATTTTTCGAAGGCGAGTTTACTCTGCCATACAAATCTCCTGTATACAGAGACTGCTCTGAGCAAGTGTGAAGCTCAGTACATGCTGATAAGATATTTTATCTAGATATTAAAGTCATTTTTACCATGGTGCACCTACCGATATTGACACTAGCTTGACGTCAGGCTAAGTACTAATTCATACCTGCCAAGTTTGGAGAAACGGAATCCGGGAGGTCTACTCAACGGAGGGGGGGGGGGGAGGGTACTGCGACAGCAATTATATGGACACTGTCAGTGGGATTTTGCGGTCGCCGCTGATCTGTACAGAGTCCAAGCTGATAACATAGCTTACGCCTCGTCTGTTTCACGTGCGAGTAAAAGCGCACTAGCGCTAGGGAGAACGCAGTTGAAGCAGAGATGAAACGACCCGGCCGTCACCGTCGCGCGAAGGACACATGCGATAACATCGCTCCGCGTGCGAGGCCTGTCGTCGCTTGCTAACCAGTTATTTCGTCGGGCAAGATTTTGTATGTACACAAACACATCATACGAAATATTAATGGCTGATATAACCTATAACACATTTAGGATGTGGCCAGACAAAGCACTGGATGCGCGGGGCAAAACTGGATTTCCGGGAGATTTTCCTATGACCCGTACAACCGGGAGAAACGTTCAAAATACGGGAGTCTCCCGGGTAATCCAGGGAGACTTGGCAGGTATGCTAATTCTGGTGACTTCACACAGCAGTCTCGCTAGTTGTGATGACGTCAGGCACCAAAACTTCTAAGTGGTCGTTTGTGCATCACCAAAACATTCAAAATGGCCGCTTGTGCGTCACCTGCAGAGCCACGGTGCGGAGCGGCTGTGGAAACGTCACAATATTTTGCGCAAGCACGTGACGAGAAGCTCATGCCATGTTGTGATGTCAGGCTACAGTAGGAACAAGAACTAGCTTTGAAAAACGTACTGTAATTACCTTTTCTGGGTGCACACATGCTTAGCAGCACATTTTCTAGACTCTTGAGGGCTTGGTCTTTCATTTGATGCAAAAAAAAAACGACAACTGAAAATTTTTGTGTCAGTACCCTTTTAAGCACTTCAACGTAACCGTTCAAAATGCAATTCCCCATCACAATTGTAAGGTCGTGTGTTCAATTGTTTGTATTTGTAATTTCAGCTCATAAAGATAAATAGAAATAATTAAACTTTGACCCTTCTTACAAGCATTCGATAGTATGGCACACCACCGACCTAAACTGCTAAATCCA
Source organism: Rhipicephalus sanguineus (assembly GCF_013339695.2). Taxonomy (NCBI): domain Eukaryota; kingdom Metazoa; phylum Arthropoda; class Arachnida; order Ixodida; family Ixodidae; genus Rhipicephalus; species Rhipicephalus sanguineus. The sequence continues at coordinate 61,920,475 of NC_051177.1, read as the reverse complement.
CATACTCAGGAAAAGACTAAAACAAACACAAACACACTAAAAAAATGGAGAGGAAAGCGATACAAGACTCACTGCTGACTCACGTGATTGCGGCAGTTGGTTTTGCTAAAGGATCTTTTTTTTTTACAGAAAATAAATAGAAGATTTATTGCAACAAACACAAAAAATTTGCACATAATAAAACATTCCCAAAAAGCCTCTATCAATGAGGACTGGTGAAAAGATCCATTCAAATATTCCCCGTCAGCAACCCTCCCTCTAATGAGGCTTGAGGGTGCTTGTCAAAACTGACTCTATTACTATGAAAAACCATGCAGATCTCAGTGGCCTTCATTTCGTCCACTTTGAAAAAGCAAGGCCTGTCTGCAAGGACCTGTCAAGATTCCTACATTTTCCTAAAGACAAGTTTGTGCTTTTCTTTTCATTACACATTTGTCAGTGTATGCAGATAAGCAGTAAGTTAGCGAGATCAAAGAATTCGGGCCGCCAAGCCCCCAAACTGTATAACACCTACAAATGGAAGGATGTGATCAACAAAAAAAAAGAAAAGCTCTTTCTTTAGTTTGATGGCCTTATTCTGAAGGGCATCATCTAATGAAGCACACCTTCCTCTGCACTAAACAACCGTAAATTTTAGCAAATTAGGTACTCTGAATGAATTACAGTTATTCTACTAAACAGAACTATGGATGTCTTCGAAGTGCCCATAAAGCCAACAGAAACTTATTTCCCAACCATGTGCTTATTGACAGCAGTGCAAAATACCGTGCCACGTCCTAGCTACTATGCAGTACCCAGTCACGCCTCCACACTAACTTACAGTTCCACTAGCTAATCCTTGCTTGTCTTTGTCTAATGATCCCTACACCTCTGTCTAATACTCACCCACCAACTCTAACAAAATGTAGACTGCTCTGTGAGTCCGATAGTGTGCTGTTTGAACACTCTCTACGATAAAGATAAGCTGTGGGAAGCTTATTCTCTTTTTATACAAAAAAAGAAAAAGAAATTCCGACAACGAGCGAGTGTGCCATGCACAATGAATTTAACTTGCCTTTGCGTGGCAGCCTCGAGATACAATAACGACTTCCCAAAGCTCTTGTGCCTTTACACCGAAAACCCTCGTACGGTGGCTGGAGTCTCCTGATAGTCGGGCCTCAAGGAGATGCTGTGTATCGGAGTACAAATGGGAATCGTTTACTTATGACTCAAGGGCTCTAGGAAACGTACCATGACCGTACAAAAGTCCTCACGATTTCCCATGCAAAACAATAGACAGAACAATGCAAGCTCCCTCGGCAGCCCTCTTGTATGACAATCTCAACCACTTTACATAAACACCACTTGCCAGGGCTCTATTAACAATAATCGCATGCACGGAAGTGGCAACAAGAGCAATGCTGCCAACGTCGGCTGCGACAGCAGCAAGATGACAAAAGCTTGCAACGCAGGTTACTGACACTGGCCTCGCGTTTGCCTCAAGAATGCTGTATAGTATATATAATTATTTACATGGCGAAACAAGTTTGAAGGAAGCACAATCTTACAACATTATATCATCAATCGTTGAAGTATAGTTTATCTGCTAATTATTTAACACAGGGCATTTTATTAACCACGATATGAGCAAGCGAAGCAGTTTGTCACCACTGAGCTGATGCTTGCACAACCTAAATGAAAAGAAAAAGAAAACCAACTAACTGCGAGGGTCGTTTGTGTGTCTTTACCACCAATTGTCCAGTCTCGCATCTATTCGTATAGTGAGTGGACAGCACGACAATAACTACACTAGGTGTCCAAAGATGTCCGCAGAAAAGTGGCAAACAAAATCGATGCAGTGGGGATGAAAAAGAACTAAACACAGGAAAACATTTTCACCTAATTACAGTACACAAAATACAAGACACCTCCCCATACCCAAACCACGTGCCATGCCCCACCAATAGTGATAACTTCCTGGGCTATGTGGAGTCTTTGGGGTTCCTCATTATGCAGTTCTCGAAGTGTCTGCATTCCAATGGAGGGGGGCTTTGCTTGAAGTAAAAAAAAAACAAAAACAAAGAAGTTCTAATTGCTGTGAGTGTATAAAGATGAATCCATACAAAGTGCAGCCACTCAAGCAGAAGCAGGCTAGGCAAAGAGTACATCCGGAGTGGCATGATTAGACGGAGACGTTCTGGGACGATGACGTAAACGCGTGCAGGTTCCCCAGCTGGCTCAGGCCGTTCTGGATGTGGTTGACGTGTATTTGAACTTTGTTCTGAAAAAGACTGCGAGGAAGCCGGTAGAAACTATGTAAAGGCACAATGATTCAGAGAACACTCAAATAAATCAAACACGTTCATGAAGTTGACCACTGCCTTGATATACAGAGGGCCATCTTGGAACTACAAGCAGTTCACCGGAACATGCAGACACTTGAAGCGATACAACCAAGCCTTGTGCCCTCATTCCCAGCATGCCACTGCCCTGTGCTATGGTGGCCAGCTTTACTTTGCTAGGTCTTACCGTACTTACCCAGTGACGTGACTATGACAGGTAATGGATCGCCTTGTGCAATAGCGAAACCTGCCACTCATCACCTTCACTTAAAAATCACCTGCGTGTGGTTATGTGTGTTTTTTTATGGCGAAAGCCTTATATTGTCTCATTGGTCAAAAAATCCTGCACCAGTCAGCATCGTTAACAAACGGTTCCTCATGATATAAATGAAAAGACGACAAATGATTAGGCGTGCCAATTACAGTGAGGTCAAAGTGAATCAACATGCATTAAAGTGACAAGTGAGTTAAATGCAAATCAAGAATGAATGAAGTGACCTAAGTGTCAATGCACAATACAAGTAAATCAAGTCTCAATGAAGAATGAATCAAGTGGCTTAAGTGTGCATCAAGAAAAAAAGTCACAGTTTCTCTGCAAAGCCGAAGCAATGAATGCGATAGCAACAAATTACAAAGTCGCAAGAAGAACACCAAGCAGCTTGATAGTTGCAGCATGCCCATCAGCCGTTAACGACACACGAAAAGAACACGCGCAGGCTGACCACGAACTAACAATGGTAAGAGCTCGACACTTGCAGCGCGCTGCGCTGCTCAAACACAACAAAGGACGCCCGAAAAGAACGCACAGGTATACACAGAACGAGCGCGAACTAACGACTGTCCCAGTTACTTATTCATGTTTGAACGGCGCGCTACAACCAAACGCTCTTAGATATTTTTTTTGTTTTTTTTTTGAAAACTGCAGCGCGTGGAGTGGCCCCTCCGCTTCTCCTGCTGTGCGGTGGCGTTGGACGCATTGTTTACCCTGGCGTTCCACATCGCGTGTGGGTACAGAAATGGACCACTTTTCAGAGCGCGTCTCAAGGGCAGTTTTCAAACAGAAGCAAAATCTGTCATTGCTTCCCGGCGCAACCTGCAGGCAATCTCACGGGTGATACTGCACACGCAGAAGCACCTTTGAGATCTGCATACCGCCAGCGTTAAATGGCGTATATAAATATTTCACCGTTATTACCACGGGCAACTGGTGGTGAGTGGCCGAGTTGTTTAGAGCGGCGCGCTGAGGAGCGAGGGGTCGCAGGTTCGAATCCTGGTGGCACACTTCGAAAAATTTTTTTTTGCTGATTTATTTTTCTTTGTTGGTTTTATTTATAGTATATACATACATATACATATCCGGGGCACGACGGCGACGGCAAAAATCAGCCGAGAGTGTCCATATAATTGCTATCACAATGAAATCAAGTGACTTAAGAATGGAGCAATCAAAATGGAACACGAGTGATTCAAGTGAATTAAGAGGGACTCATAGAGCATAGTCAATGCAAGTTATGACAGCACTCCCAAACTGGCTACACCTAAACTTTCAAACTGGCTACACGAAACAAACTACACCTAAATGCTAAGAAGACTACATGCATCACATTCCGCCTACCAAGTAAGCATGTACAGTATGACAAAGAACTTTGACGGGAACACTATCAAGCGTAAGAAATATTGAAAATTTCTTGGATTATGTTTCAGTGAAGATTTAACGTGGAACTTTCACCTTATTCATTTAGTTAAGCAACTTGTGCAAACAGTAGGACGCCTGTACAGAATTAGTTCCCTTATTCCTCAACGGCTAAAGAAGAATTTGTAAAATTCTCTCTTCTACTCAAGACTTTGTCACGGCATATTAGTATGGGGCACGACTGATATATATATACACACACACACAGTCGAACCCGCTTATAACGAACTCGAAAGTGTCGCGAAAAAGTGGTCGCTATATCAGTAGTTCGTTGTATTAGACTCGCTTTTAAAAACATGCACTTAGCGGCCAAGCCGTTTTCTTTTTTTTTTCTGTGCACATTTATTAAAGTGCACCCAACCCCTCCGGTTACAAACTAAGCCTTTTCGCGTCGTGAAGCAACGCCTGCTACGTGCTCACGAGTGAATTACCCGCCTTTGCAATGAACTGACATCGTTTCACCGAAGCGCGGTACTGCCACGCGTGGAGCCTATCATCCATGGCTAGTTGCGTGCAGCGCGTTGCCTACTTGGCAGAGTCACATGCCGGGCCGCTTGCTGTATGCTGTATGCATGCGTTTGTACATTCTTTGTGCCTGCTTCACTCTGGACCGTGCACGGGTGCGGCGAGTAGCCTGTTCGTTCAACGCGGCGAAAACAAGCATTTTGCAAGCAACGCGCACTCTACGTTTCCGTGATGCTCTCGCGGCCCTGCACGACGATGCGCGGCGCACTTGAGTTGTCGCCTAGTCATACACGCAGTATACGCTTGCTGTCAGTGCGTCGACGTTTCTCGGTGCCCGCGCCGCTCAACAACAGTGAGCTACTTACGCTTCTACAGAGCGACGCGCACTTTAAGCGGTCTCGCACGACGCAGCGGCGGCGAACTTGCGATTGGCAGCATGGCGCGCTCGTACCGCCGTCAATACGCACAGTGCATGGTGTACGCCACATGCGCAACCGAGCAGATATCTACAGATGACTGTGATATAAGGTAGTCGGCTATAAGTCATAACTGCACATTCATCGACGGCCGCCACCTTGCCTTCGCTCTTTTCTGATGCTTATCCGTGAAGGCATCGCCGCAATCGCACGGAAATCATTATCACCGGTCGACCGGTCTCTGCCGTTACCGAAAAGACGGACGACCTTTTGCGGCACATTGTGGCGTCGATGAGTTTAGGGACACAGAGAACCTTTATACGATGGAAAGTTATTGCAGTTATCACTTCTTGCATTTATGCCTTCTTGCGTTCCAAGGCATTGTTTGGTTCATCGTAGGGGGTCGTAGCTGCAGAGAACGGCGTCAGGAAAGGTTACCGTGTGAAAGCTGACTGCAAGGCTTCATGCTGCTCCCGTCCCCCCTTTTTTTCCATTCTGCCACTGAAGAAAAGGCTGGAAAGTGAGTGACCTTGCTCGCAGCGTCCGAAATCTGCATGCGGTGCTCGCCGATCTGGGATATCTTAGTCGCTAAACTGGAGCGGGGCACGCGTGAGTGCGCGCCCCTCTCATGCTTTAGAAGGCCTGTTTTAACTTTTTTTTTTCACTTTGTTACGCCATATTTTTACCGCGACCGTGTCTGAAGTGTTCGTTGTAAAAGTAGGAGGCTTGGAAAAATGTTCGCTATATGTGGACGCAGCTTCAATAGTTAGCATTGGAAAATCGTAAGTGCACCCAAATATGGTCGTTATAACCAATAGATCGTTATAAGACTGTCTATATATATATATCACAAGCTTATTGTACTACAAAAGAAAATACTTCATTGTTACAAAAACTACCACGGCACTATCGACTATTCGGGAACTTCAATGCTCTTTTATGGACATGAAATGTTGAGGGCAAGCCAAATGTACTACACTAAGACCTCATTATAACAAAGTCACATGTGCCATGAAAATAACTTCGTTATATCTGAAAATGCGTTATAAACATTTATTTGTAACACTGTATCTATGACAAGACTTCTTTATTTACTTCGTTATACCCAATAATTCGTAATATCAGTGTTCGTTATATCGAGGTTTGAGTGTATTTTAAACAGCTACAAGAATTACAGAAAAATAAGTTGTACAAACAAAATGAAAAATCACTAATGTTATCCTGTAAGAAGAAATTTACAATGTTTACCAAGAACGAGGACAAATTATGGAAAACAAACGATGCGATACCAATCAATGCGATTAGTTAGTGAACTAGAAAATAGCTTTGAGTCTGGTATTAGCCCATAGGCATTTAAAAAACAACCTAAAATAATTTTCTTAATAAAAGAAACAACTTGTCGCTAAGGACGGGCAAATATTCGGGCGTTTCAAATATTCGAACGAATATTATGGCATTCGAATTCGCTTCAATACGAATTTAGATTATTCGAAATGAACGAATACATGTATACATTTGACCGCACATAACCCCATGTAAAGGTGGTTTCACTGCAGCATCTGGTTGCTGTGCCGTGAAACAACCCATCCAAGGGAAATCTGCACTGCCGCGAAGCCACACTTCAAGGTTAAATGTACATATTTTTTCAAGTTTAAAAGTGTGCTATATGGGCTTATATGAGCTAAGTATAGCAACTTTTAAATTTTAATGCATTGCACCACTTACAACTTGCACCCTACTGCTATTCAAATGTCGATACTATTCAAGGCTGCTTCCACTTCATTCCAAACCAAAAAAGTGACATTCCCTCATACCTAGTTCCAATCCTTAAAAATATTGTGCAAATGTCATGACGAAAATGCTCATTTTTTTTAATAATATGCGGTAAATACTGTTCGAACTATTCGATTCAAAATTATTCGACCTAATCACCTATTCGCTTTGGATTCGCTTCAAACCTCAAATTCACTATTCGCCCATCCCTACTTATTGCTACTAAACAAGAATGCACAGAACTTAGAGAAACGTATTAAAGAAATTTTGATAACGTATGGAATGTTTGACATTTGTTGTTTTGTTTAAGAGGTAAATACTGCTTTATTATGGTTCACGTCGTTATATGATGCATCAAATATTTTCTTTTTCTTTTGCGTGAGACTACAGAGTAGAAAATATTGCACTTGTTGCTTGTGTAGGTCAAAAGTTCTACTTTGTTATCATTCACGTGGTTATATGATGGGTCGAATTTTTTTCATTTTGGTGCAAGAAATGTGTATCTGTTGCAAACCTCAGGTGCAGAGGTCTTCGTCAGGCATATAAAACATCTTTTGCTTCTGTTCCTTTTTCTTATGTATCATTGCAAGAAATAAAATAAAGATAGTACACTATACTCGGTCACAACTTATCTTGACCGTGGAGCGAAAGCTATGGAGGCGGGGTTTCCGCACATTCTTCTCTGCAAGCAGTATGGCAGCTTGCGGCTGATTTCGGCAATCTCATAAACAGGTCTGAATAACTGCCAGTGAAGTTTTCAGACGTCAGTATAATCATAGTCATGCTTGTAATTACAACAGCAATGATCCATTTCTAGTCATCGTACACTTCACAGCATAACACAGGTGTACTGCAGTGAAGGTAACATAAAAGGCAGCATTAAAAGCACTAAAACAGTACTAAAAGCACTAAACTAAACTTTCATGTGTGTGACAATTCTTTGCATGAAGACACAGTTTATGTCCTGGCCAAGTGTGCCAGGACATGCCAGGCATGTGCTGCAGTATGGCGGAAAAAAATCGTCACTTGTCTATGTGCTATCATGGATTCCTCATTAAGATCAAAGATAACACGCCAAACAGCAAATAACAGAGGCCACATGCAAACACGGTCGCAATGCTCCTTTGATCAAAGGCAGAACCAAAGGTACCCTCCCCCCTTTATACCAGTGGGAGAGGGGAGAATTACACGGCTCCTCTTTTCACATTGTCAAACTCTGACACATCATTGCCAAATGGCATCGCTATCATGTTTAGAGACTAGGCAGAGAGTGTGACCACCCTATGGGCCAATCATAGTTGGCAAATGAGAAGTGTCTGATTTTGACAGGTGGAATAAATAACATTTTACTAGGAAGTTTACTGTCAGCAAGATTTGCTTTTAAAGTTCCAGGAGCAAACTATGTCCATTTTAGAAGACGAACAATCAGCAAGTCTGCGAAGGATGTTAGCAATGTCGGACATTAGTATAAGAAACGCCGATGTTACATTACCATTCATTTATTTTTACTTACTATTATGCGAACCATTTTCTGACAAGACTGTAAAATGGTGTTGGAAGGAAGTAACATAGATAATTTCTACTGTACATGGATAAAAAAGAAAACGTATCGCAACTCACCCAACGTTTTTTTGTGTCACGCTGTTTTGGATGTCCACCATGGCTTCACTAAGCGATTTTAGCTCGAACGAGTTCAGGTCCCCTTGAGAAAGGTTCTGCAAGCAGAGGTTGAAAAACTGCCTTCAAGTCTGCAAAGATCCCACAACTGCAGATTGTGTGTAACATGTATACAAAATAATCCCATTATATTTTCTCCTTGCAAGGCAAGGATACCAATACTTACAGTGGTGCATGTTTGAAATTTAAACCAATATTTAAGAAGCACACTTCCGTTACCTGTATTCAATTAAAAAATCAGGCAGATAGTCGTGAGTTTTCGTACAGCACAAAATGCTTACGTTAGTGTAAGCTTACAACTCAATGCTACCACTAAGAGAAGCAGCAGTGAACGGCCAAAGGAACAGAGTGGTGCACTAATGTAAAGCGCAAATTTAAACGACGCCATCAGGACGTAAGAGCACTTGGTACTGACAAGCCAAGTTTATGCAACCGCACTTCCTTTTGTTATGCCCTGGCAAACACGACACACCTCAAGTGACTTGTGGCCATATCGTTTGAAATGGGCGCACTAGCGAAAGACTAGATACAGGCAGTGGCACAGTCACAAAGTGGCTACAGCAAAACATGAGCAAGATTCTTGTGTTAAAAGTACACTAAAGGCAAATATTAAGTCGATGCTGATTGTTGAAATAGCGTTCCAGAAACCTCGCAGTGCTTCTTCCGTGCCAAGGAAATGCTTGTTTTGAAAGAAAATAGCGTTTTAATGGTCCGCACAGCGTTAGCGCACTTTGAATCACCCGCCTGAACGGTGCTTCTGACGTAGCAGTTGCCGTGCCCAACATTGCCCGCCTTACTGCCCGGCTGCCGACGCTACGGTTTCTTGCGCAACAGCAGCCATCAACCTTGCCAAGACGCAGCCACGGGCCACTCCGAAACTGTATAGTTCACTGTAACGAAGCTTAGCTTTGTCAGCAGCAGAAGTAGAGCGGAAGTAGAGTAGAGAAAATAGCGAGAGCTGAGCACACGCAGCAGCAGCAATACTGAAACTACGACCGAGACGTGACCGCACGAGTGAAGCGCAGCTCGGCGAAAACGGAACTTTTGAACCATTCGCGCCGTTCCCCATGGTAACGCCAAGAGGATTTTTCCATGAATCAAACAGAAACGAACAGAAACGAACAAGCAGCATTTCATTACGTCTTCTGATGCACGAAAGGTTCTTTTTTTATCGCAACTAGTTTGTTTACTAGTGGTTAATTGTACTCAGAACTCTTGACGTCATCGGGATCATTTCCAAAATGTCCCACTCGTGGCGTATATTATGTCCTACATTTACCTTAATTGCTCGATTAGTAGAGCGCTGCTGTTAATAATACTGACGTTTTAGACGTTCTCACACACTGAATTTTCACTCTGACATAAATTATTTGCCTTTAGTGTCCCCTTAAAGGACCCCTGACATCAAAATTTTCGTGTGTGGCTGTTTTACTGTAATTTGCAGCCTCGTTTCTGGTAATGCCGAAATTGAATCGTAAATGCTCTAACGAATTGTAATTGCTCTAACAATTTTGGTGAACAAGGTGTTTTTACCAAAAATAAATAATAAAAATAGGTGTTTTTCTCAAAAAGTCAGGATTTTCAGCAAATGCCCCCCCCCCCTCTCCTCCCGAAAAAAATTCCTGGCTACGGGCCTGACTTGCACAGTATACAACTCAGAGTGCAACAAGTTGCTGTGTTATTTGCTTCTTTTCTAGGTTCCTATAAATCTATTATTTTAGAGCAAAAGAAAGCTAATGCTGTGTTTATAACTTCCCTTAGCATGATGTCACACGTTAGTGCCTATGGTGGCCAGTAGTGCCGCATAGTCGTTTAGGAGCCCAAGAAAACTGCGAATTCAAACGGGCGTCATTATTTATAGACTGAATATAGCGCCGAAATATTTCGGAATCTGCATGTCTACTCCTTGTTAAAGCAGGGAAAATTACAACCAGACAGCTTCATTTTCTTTTCACTGACCCCTTCAAGTCTACGAAGTCAGTAGCGGTGCCATGGAGTTGTCTGAATAATAGGGAGTGTTGAACTTTCAACTTAGAGGCATCTGCACTATCGGTCAATGACTCCAACTTGGATGCCTGCCAGGACCATAAGACGAGCCTAAATGTTATGGTCTTCACAATTAAGGGGGAAACTTAAAGGACCCCTAAACCACCTCCGATAGCTTTTTAACGTTTACAGTAAGTAAACGTGTGAATTGAGCTCAGAATGCCGTCACGATCCACAACGGCAAACTGCGGCAGTGCTACAAGCCATGGGTGCCACAATTTCCAAGAAACAATCCCTTCTCTCCAGTAATCACCAGCATGGGCCATGACATCAGCATGAACGTCTGGTCATGTCATCCACATAAGAACCTGTCTGCTCGCAGGTATGTATGCTCGGCACTCTTCTTCTTTGTACGGTGAAAAGGAGCACTCGGCCAGGAGGAGACACAAGCCGACTAACGGAGCATAGCGACGGAAAGAGCAAAATGAGCGAGGGCCTCTTTTGGATCATCAAACCCGTCTAAGTCCAATATTATGGCACTGTTTAAAAAAAAATCCTCGCAGCTACATGTTTGTTGAAGACTCATGCACAACTGCAACACCACAACTAAATTTCGTCCTCTGTGTGGGTTTAGGCATCCTTTAACGAGGCTTTACTGTAGTGCTTTCAACATATCAATGTATACAGAGTAAAAGTAAAGTTGGTTTATGCAGCTTCTCGAGAGACTCCAGCGCATACCTTGACCTGTAGCATGAGCGCAGTGAGCTTGGCTATCAGGTCGACCGCTTGATGTGCTACGCTCCCTTCCGCTTGTGATGAAGGGGATGCAGAAGAGGAGGAGGAGGAAGCTGACAAGGCAGCTGCCATGCTGCCTCCTGGGGCAGCACACTGCTGCATCAGTTCACGGGCCTCGTTAAGGCACTTGCTGCGGATCGCCTGTGGCTGCATGTCAAACTGCAAGCCTTGCTCGGGGGCCAGCTAGGAGAGAGATGGGGAGAGGGGTCAAGAAACAATACAGAAATGAAGTGCTGGTGCAGGTGTTGGCAATGTAGTGAGAAATTCACTAAATCTAGACACTTGTTATTTGCCTGGACACTAATGTTGCCTTTTTGGAGTCTTCAATCAATCAATCAATCAATCATAGGCTTGTGCGAATATCGAGCTCTTCGAATATTCGAACGAATATTACAGTATTCGAATTCGCTTCGATTCGAATTTAAATTATTGGAAATTTCGAAGTATTCGAAATGAACGAATAGGTGTATATTAGTACGCATGTAACCCCCCGTAAACGGTGGTTTCACTGCAGTGGAGGAGTGCTATGCCGTGAATGTACCTTTCCAGGAAGAATCCGCACTGCCGCGAAGCCCCTTTCAAGGTTATATGAACAGATTACCCTCACATCGATTCATCATTTTTTAAGTTTAAAAGCTTGTTATACCAGCTTATATGCTCCAAGTATAGTAAATTTTAAAACGTCACATATTTTACAGGTTATCACCTGCATTCTACTGAAAGCCGAATCCTGCTACTATTCAAGGTTGCTTCCACTTCCTTTGAACCAAAAAGAATGACATTTGCACATGCCTTGTTACAATTTTAAAACATTGTGCCGGTTGGTTGGGTCATGACAAATACGGTCATTTTTCTTTATAATATGTGACATATACTATTCGAATTTGATTCGAAATTATTCGACCAAAATCACTATTCGCTTCGAACCTAAAATTTGCTATTCGCACAAGCCTGATCAATCAATCAATCAATCAATCAATCAATCAATCAATCAATCAATCAATCAATCAATCAATCGCAAGAGCCACGCCCATTGCCAGGCAGGCTATCATAGCGCAGTGGTGATGCGCACTGGACCACTCGCGGGCTTCAAAAGCGGCAGCCGTGGTGCTGCCCGGACAGTAGGTGATGGACTACTGTGCGCGTACGAGGTGTGTGCCCCGCCGAGGCGAAGATTAGAAGCCAGTGCGCGTGCCCGTAAGTATTTGTGTTCTGTAGCCCTTATGCAGTTTTTCTTTGAGTTAACTGACAGAACATTGTTCCTTGGCTGCGAGACAGCCCGAATCCCACAAAGTTTATTAAAAACACATCAAGGAGAAAAATGATTTCACTTATTAACCAAAAACACCACTCCTGCCATGAGGAAACGCTCAGTGAGCCATAAAAGCTGTTGTATAAAGAGACGATAGGCTATGCCACTTTATTCCAATGCTAGTTCACCACAATGTAGATTTCTGACAGCCTATGCTGGGGCCCATAGAATCGCTTTTTGAAAATAATATATTACATTGTGTTCTAAGACAGCCAGAGACTTAACGTGTCAATTTTTGATAATAATAATAATAATAATAATAATAATAATAATAATAATAATAATAATAATAATAATAATAATAATAATAATAATATAATAATTTATTCCCACCAATACAGTTTGATGGAGGGCGTGAGAAAAAAGCGACTAGAAGCTTGACTAAGTTCCCACCCCCCAGTTACATCAGGCGGGGGTAGTGGTGGCGACAGAACAGAGTTTATTTACACAAAGACTTTTATTTAGCCTGTGTGGTCAACACACACACACACACACACACACACACACACACACACACACACACACACACACACACACACACACACACACACACACACACACACACACACACACACACACACACACACACACACACACACACACACCACACACACACACACACTAAAAGCTGATTTGAAGTCAGTGACGTCACACTGATATGCCAGGTTTGATGTTTAGGCACAAGATTTCAAGAATCGAACTCTGACCTTAGTTTGTTGTTCTTATAATGAACCTACACTCGCAAAATTAGGAGCGATAGAGTTCTCAAGCAATCAACTTTCAGTCCAACTTCACTTGCCACGAGATTACGCGCCTTCCGTCGTCTTATGACGAACCGCACAAAACTGCGAACCCGAGAGGTGTATGAGATGCACCGCTAGCCTCCAGGGGCTCTGTTGCGCTTTCCCATCTCCCTATTTATTTTTTTCGACGGTTTCCTCCTCTGCATTGCTGCCACGATGCCACCACAATGCTGCTGCCCCATCGCTTCCCTCTTGCAACCTGCTATCATCTGTGTTTCTGGCATCGATTGCCCATGCACGCTCTTCTGCATTCTTTCTCAGCAGTGCTGGCTCTTATCACGAAGCACCGGTGTGGCTCTGATAAGAGCCACACCGGTGCTTGAAACCGCTCTGCAAAAAGACCCTATACAGGCTTCATGCCGGGAAGGAACCACATTAAGATGTAGTGTAGTGTGGTAGAAGAGTAAAATAACAACAAGGCAACACACAACGCAAATTCTGTAACCAGGCGTCACACAATGCAAATTGCGTAACGAGTGGGTTGATGAATGCTTCCAACCCATTACAAAGGGCTCTGCCATAATTCTTCATCATCATCAGCCACAGCATCAAAAAAGTACATGTAATGCCTTACAGGTGTTTAGTGGGTACCACGGTTCTCTGTGGAATGAAGAAAAGTTGTATAGTAGCTGCTCCCTTAATTCATAAAAATTATGATGATTTATAGCGTAGTGGGTTCCTCGCAAGTACACTTCTATTGGTTGCCAAGGAAGACCATAAGGCTCCCATGATTCATTTCCTGAGGGTTTCAATAAAGTTAATTCCTTCTCTCTCTCTTTCTCATGTTACCGTATGTTATAAAGCGTGGTGGGAGAGTTAAATAACAACCGGGTGTCACACAATGCGAATTACGTAACTAGTGGGTCGTTTAACCCCTTGAGGGTTCTCGCCGCACATGTACGGCAGAAGCCTTCTGGTACCAAAGAGTTTTCGTTGTACATGTACGGCATAGCGTTTATTTTTAAAACGCACGCCTTTTTCGATCATTTCTCTTGCTTGGCCTTGCTGCCACACTTCGGGAATACGTGGAATTTTTTTCATGCGCCGATGTCTCTCCGTTGTATTTCTTTTTTGCTTCCCAAAACGGCGCGCCGGCTATCGCTTGCCCATCCGAGCACGTCCGCGGTGCAGCTGGTTTAAAGTGCGCACCTTTTTCAATCATTTATCTTGCTTTGCATGTGCTGCCACGCCTCAGGAATACGTGGAATTTTTTTCATGCGCGATGTCTCTCCGTTGTTGCTTTTTTTAGGCTTCGCAAAATGGCGTGCCGGCTATCGCTTGCGCAACCGAGCGCACCCACGACGTGGTTGGTTTCAAACGCGTGCCTTCTTCGATCATTTCTCTTGCTTGGAATGTGCTGCCACGCTTCGGGAATATGTGGAATTTTTTAGTGCGCCGATGCACCTCTCCGTGCGCCGATGTCTCTCAGTCTTTTTTTTTCTTTCCAAAGCGGTGTGGCGGCATTCAGTTGCGCATCAGAACGTGCGCACGCGCTCCGGCTGGTTTCGGTTTCGTCCTTCGGGTGGTTTTCGCTTCTTGTGCCCACAAAGCTGATGGCTGTTTGGTTTCTAATCTCTCAAAGGGTGACCGCTTGTTACTCTCTCGTTTATTGCTCCCCGGGGCGCGATTACATCTGTTTCCGTGCGGCACTAAATTACACAAATGACGCCGCTGTGATTGCGTTTCCTGTTTTGAGGTCTCGGAAAAACTAACTACGTCTTGTTGGTAGGCTTGTGCCAATCTTCGAGCACTTCGAATATTCGAACGAATATTACAGTATTCGAATTCGCTTCGAAACGAATTTAAATTCTAGGAAATTTCGAAGTATTCGAAGTGAACGAATAGACATACATAAACCGCATGTAACTCCCTGTGAAGGTGGTTTCACTGCAGTGGACGTGTGCGATACCGTGAATACACCTTTCCAGGAGAAATCCGCACTGCCGCGAAGCCCCACTTCAAGTGTAAATGAACATACAGTAAAACTCGTTAATTCAAAGTCACTGGGACTGTGAAAAATCTAATTAAGCGGGTTTTCGAATTAACTAAACATACAAAAAGCGGGATGCAAGGAACTTTGAATTACTGGAAGTAATCAGAGGTGGTCGTTTGCTGTTCCTAGTTTGCGGCTACAAGGGTTATATCTTCCAGCAATACCTGGTCCCAGTTTTGCCGCTAAACCGGGAAACGGCGGGCCTCGCTGCTGCCAGCGCAAGATAAAAAAAAAAAAAGAAAGAGGAAAAAAAAAACGGTCTCGGGTCAATTGAAATGCACGCCTGCGGAAAAGACTTGCTTCACTGCAACACAGTGGTGACACGCGGGCAGCATGTCACCTGCTCCTCGCAGCGTCAGCGCGTCATGATGCGACCATTCGCCCATTCTTTCTGGTAGAATAAAGAATTTAATCATGACCAGTGTGACGGAATTCGCGATGTGTTCTGGGTGGAAAAGATGATCATTGAAGTTTTCGAACTGAGTTTTCAAAGTAGGCGTTGCAGGCAAGTACTCCGCCAGCAGAGCAAATGCTCAAGTTGCCGGAACGACCGCCATTCGGAGGTTCGCATACATCGCGAATTCCGTCAGACCGCCCTTTATTAATTTCTCTATTTTCCCAGAAAGAATGGGTAAATAATGACGCGCTGACGTTGAGAGAAGCATGCGTCATGCTGCCTGCGTGTCACCACTGTGTTGCAGTGAAGCATGTCTTTTCTGCGGGCGCACATTTCAGCTGACCACGAGAATGCCTCTTGTTTAGTTTTTGTTCTTGCGCTGGCAGCAGCGAGGCTGAGATGCTTTACTTGTCACTCATTAGTATCGCTACACTGCATTGCCTTGTGGCTCCTAAGGGCCATCGTTTCTGCGGATTTGCGGCTACATTGGGATCGGGGAATAGGCACATGGCACCCAAAATTTTCGAATTAACCGGCTGGTACTGACCGCCGCTTCAAATTATCCACTCAAATTTACATTGCAAAATACGGGGCCAAAGAAATCCTTCTAGTTATGTGAGATTTCGAAATAACAGAGTTCGAATTAATGAGGTTTTACTGTATTACCTTCACATCGATTCATCATTTTTTAAGTTTAAAAGCTTGTTATACCGGGGGGAGGCTACCATCAGATACCGACTTTTTGTTTATTGAGATATCTTAATGAAATTTTCAGGACAGACTACAAAATTTCATGAAGTTATGTTCACTGGTTCTCAAGTTACAGCAGTATTTCAGAATAGTGCACATGGTTCTCTTATCCCAGGCCTGGAGAACTTTCAAAAGGTGCTGGAGCTGTGAAATTAACTATGATGATTCCCATATGGATACTCCAGGAGGAGACAGCCCTTTTTTTGAAATTCCTTGCTGAAAAGTTTTAGCAGACCATCGAATTTAGTGTTGGTGATTAGGATATTATCAATCAAATTTTGATTAAATATAATAAATAACAGACACAATATAGTGAAAAAATGGGCATGTCTCCCCCTCAGAATTTTATTCCAATACATAATAAAAAAAAGACATAAAAATCCGATGAGTGGTTCCAGAAATATGGCTGGAACAAGCAGCCTCACTAGCCAAAAAAGTCATTTTGAGAAAACGGCATTTGAAAGTTTTGAGCACACATGTAGTTCTAAAATGATCCTACAACGTAACTGGAGGTGTCCTTTGGCACTCTTTCTTTGCTGCCTCTCAATCTTCTCTATTGATCGCTTCTTATACCCGTGTCACACGGGCGTTTCGAAGGCCATTGAACCGATGGTCCATTGACTCAACAGGGATGCAAGCGCTGCCACACGGGCAGTTTTGAAGGCCATTGAGTCAGTGGCCCATCGAGTCGACGGAGCACTCCACAACTCCATTGAAACTTCGACGGCCATCGAGCGGCGGAAGCGGAAACAGCGTCACTGCGCCCTCTCGTTCCCAGTGTGCTCGTACTCATGATTAGAAAAGGAAAACTTTAATGAGTATGCATTAAAAGTATTGTGCATGGCATTGTAACTTATTTACTAAAGTATTTGTGTGATTTCACGCTTCGTTCTGTTACCGCATCCATAGTCGTCAGCAAATTGTTCACGAGCAACAGCTCATTCTCGATGGCGTGGGCTTCCTCTTTTGCCGCTTCGATCCCGCAGCCGCGTAGAACACCATAGCAGCCTTGTCATCTGTTTCACGGTCACTCATGATGGCGGAACAGGCACGTAATGAAACCAATGAAACGAAATGAATATACGCAACCGCAAAACCAGGCAAAACTACGTGGTAAACTTCGCAAACCCGGAAAAGCGGCCGGACGGGTAAAGCGGTTATAACGTAGCCACAGTTTCGCTGTTCAACAAACTTATAACGAACTCTGCTTATAACTAATAATGCACTTATAATTATGTATAAACATTTTTTTATATTTCAGAACAAGACAACGCACAAATGTGTGTTTTTAAGTGGATTTATTTTAGTCCACTTACGACGACATGAAAACGAAAATAAGATTAGCAGCGCCACAAAATGTTTGCGAGAAACAGCTGAATCAGTCAACGGCCGTTGAAAACCGTCGTGGGGCAACGCGAGAACTCCATCGAGTTCGATGGAGTTGTAGCGTTTCGATGGCCATTGGCTCAATGGCCTTTCAAACATGCCCGTGTGTCACGGGTATTAGCCTTTTTCAAGCGCAGAGAATCTTTCTCGGCTGCCCGTTATATTGTAATGTGATTAGGCCATATACTAGCTGTGATGCTTTGCCGGCTTTCTTGTATTCATGCTATCACTAACATAATTAAGTCTTCATTGTAATTGATCATTGAATAATTTTTATAGGATACTAAGAGTGGCTCTCATCATGACAGCCTATCCCTTCCTCCTAAATAACAGGCAGTTATGGCCTGTTATTAAATGATGTAAATTCATCTCCCTGCTTCACTCAAGCTTACCTGTAAACCTCGACTGTGATGCGCTTCACCATTCACCCGGTTGCGAACACTGTTATCTGCGAGGCTTTTATTTTTTTCAGATGATTCATGAGAGCTTGCGGCGATACCATCGCACGGCTCCAAGCGCGCCTAAATTGCACCAACAGTGCTTTATTTCACCTCGAAGTGCTCGGCCGCGGAATCCGGGAAGTCGGCACGCGATGTTCTGGGTGGCGGCATTCGGTGACTGTCCCTAGGTGCGGCGACGAAAAATCGGCGCGCAACGTGTTTGGTCTTGCATTTCGGGACGCTGACGCGCGGCCGCTGCGCGACGAGCTTGGCTGTGGGGTCTGCTGCCGATGCGTAAAATGACCATCCGCGGTTCCAAGGAGTCGGCGGGCAATGCGCTTCGTTGCTTACGAAGAAGCATCCTGCCGCGGGTCCGCTAACGCGTTCTTGCCCGCAAAGTTCGAGGTTCGTCTCGCACACTGGCGCCGTGAGCGGAGTTAGGCCTAGCGACGACTTCGAGCAGTAGACGCGCTGGCCGCGGTGCCCGATGTTTGTTTCAAAGTACGTAATGCGTGGTCGCGAGTACATGGAGTCGTCCCGCGATTATCTTCGTCACGACGTCCGAAGTGCTGATAAGCAGAACCTCCAACCGCTGATCCGACGAGTCAACGCTAAAGGGTCGGTCCGAGACGCACGCTTACGATTTTCGCTACGAGCGCGGCGCGCCATCGTAATCTGATCGGGCTTCCGCTTGCAGCTCCAAACTAAAAAGTAGTTATATTCTACGTGATTGTCGAGCCGTGAACACATAACGAGTGCGAACGCGTCACAAAGACCGCGACTTTCGACAGCCGTGACTTCGCGACGCGCAAGCAGCAGCCGGCGATCTCCCGAAGCGAGCATCGGACCAATGGCGAGGCGCGCTGGGGCAATATGGCGGACGCGGCCAATCGGAGGCCTCGAAACGACCTTCGGGCATTTGCTTTGTGTGCGCTTGTTTTCGAAGGAGGAGCCAGCTGAGGCGGGGAATTTGAAGACGGAGAAATGCTCTTTCTGACGAGACCAAAATATCGGCGCCCGGTGGCGCCGTTGCGGAGTTACGATTTCTTGAAAATAGGTGTTTTTTTTTTTGTAATTCCCGCAATAATTTTCGGCACCCTGGCAGGCGTAACAAATTTTTTAAAGCACTTCTACATGGTTTTCGGTGAAGATATTTTGGAATCTGATAGAAAAAGGTCTACAGAAACTGAAAATGTGATTTTCAAAAAATCGATTTTTTGCCATTTTTTGCGATACGAAAGCCACGTCCCCCCTTATACCGGCTTATATGCTGTAAGTATAGTAAATTTTAAAACGTAACATATTTTACAGGTTATCACTTGCATTCTAGCGAAAGTCAAATCCTGCTATTACCCAAAGTTGCTCCACTTCCCTTTGAACCAAAAAGAATGACATACGCATATGCCTTGTTTAGCTTGAAAAATATTGCGCTGGTTAGTTGGGTCATGACAAATATGCTCATTTTTCTTTATAATATTTGATAGAAACTATTCGAATTTGCTTCGACCAAATCACTATTTGCTTTGAATTCGCTTTGGACCTAAAATTTACTATTCGCACAAGCCTACTTGTTGGCGACAAGATGAAGGATTACTGTAGCTTTTTCACTCGTTTTGCTTTCTGGATGGAAGCACAACCATAGAGTTTTCGTCTGTGTGCTTGCAGTTCGCTTACGCTATGGAAGCGCGCGCCGGTTGCTCTGCTGCCGGTGAGTCGAGCAGCGATTCTTCCAATGCGGACTATTCCCCAAGTGCCAAATCAGAATCTGACTCATTGGATTTCAGTTTGTCAGACTAGGATTTTTTGAAGAGTTCAGACTTTTCAGCGACATCTGAAAAGCGTGCGCGGCGAGCCATGCTTCAAAGACTATCACACGCTGAAAAGTTTTTAGTGTTAGAGTAGGAACATTTTTAACCGGAAAAGTACTCTGGTGCACTTATTTTTGTCTGTGAACTATGTTCAATACAATGCATAATTTTTATTTATAAAAATCCATTAAAGTTTTTTTTTTAGGATTTTGCTTGATTTTGCTATGAATAAACCATCTGTATGTAACGAAAAAAATGATTTTTTTGTCACTTTACAGTCAAGGAAGAAAATTTTAGACAACTTTTTTCTGAAATAGAATCGTCTGAAGAATTTATTTCAGCAAAAAAATTACACATTTTTGGACTAGATTTCGCGAAAAAATTCGACCCTGAAAGGGTTCAGCCATAGTTCTTCATCGTCGTCAACCGCCGCATCAACAAAGTGCACATAATGCCTTACAGCTGGTACCTCACTTCTCCGCAGAATGACGAATAGTGTCGTGGTGGGTGCTTCCCAACTGCACAAAAATTATGATTTTTGGCGCAGTGGGTACGTTGCTAGTGTATACTTGTATTAGTAGCCACAAGGGCGTTTATAATGGGCTCTAGAAATGCCACTCTTCCAGCTTTCGCTGTTACTGTGCTGCGCTTTCCGTGCAGGCCTGGAGTTTTTTATAGTCATACTGCCAGTAGAAAACAAATTTCCAGAAAAAGTGCATCGCAGCTACCACTGGTGGCTGAATGTCAGGGCATTTGGCGACGATGTAAAGTTGAACCCGAATGCAGAAGTTTTACTACACCGTGACTCGCACCGTCACTTTGTAAAGAAGTTTCTTGAATTTTTGGTGAGCAGCTTACGCACACGAAAATAAATTCAATGCTGTTGGTTTCCATCTAAGTGCACCATTCACACATCATGAAGTGCTTAAAAGAAATAGGTTCTAACTTTCGATACTTAGCTGATTACAGACTAATATCTTAAACTCCCTCCCCCTTTCTGCCATCCCCCTCTAGCAATACTACTGGAAATATTTTATGTCTGCAATTCCATATAGAGTTGCAGACGGTAAAATTGCCGCAACGCACAGAACGTGATGGGGTAATGACTGCCCAAGCTGGGCAGAAGCACAGTAAGATAATGCCGCAACAAAAACATACCCTTTCGCAGTAGGTCATGATGCCTTCCAGGGATTCCTGCAGATCTTTGTTGAGTGCCTCGAACTCCATGATGAGGGCTGCATACCGCTTCTTGAACTCGGGCTCAATCACCTGCCCGTACGAGGTCTGCAAACAAGGCAACAATCCCAATTAGAAATCAGTTCTACAGGCAGTCAGCCAAAAAAAGAAAAAAATTTCAGGAGCCTTGCCCTATAGGGAAAATAGGGGGCAAGCAAAACTTGGCGAGTGCGTCCCTGGCATAATAGACATGCTACTTTTATTTCTTTCTTTCGGACTGTGCAACACTCCTTCCAAACTGTTTCCTTCATCCATGCCAGGAATTGGGCCTTCATCCATGTGCTTTGCAGCGAAACACTTCAGTTGCTGCAGGCAACAACGATGGCCATGCATTCATATCCAGACAACAATTAAATGTGGCAACTCGATAAAAGATCAGATTGCCATATCAGAAATGGCTTATCAATGACAAGCCCCCGATCGAGAGAGCATCGATCATTGGAAAACGGCGCATACAAAAATGCATGTGACCGGCACACCTTCGAGGGCCGGATTTCTGTATACTCAACAACACCAGGTTTTTTTTTTTTTTGTGTATGATGCTGCCACCGAAATCTGTGAGTTATAAAAGCTTCGCTTAAAAGACGAGGAATCACCGGCAACCTGCTGCAGCCTTAGCTGTGCTATGAACTCCAACAGATGCCATATGTGGCCTGTTTCATGGAATGCCAAGACATTTCAGTCTGACAGGGAAGTTCATTTCGGGATGAACGAACTGGCATCGTTGACATTGTGATGTCCCAAGACAGGACAAAATTTGCCGACATCTTGTCACAATACGGCTATGGCTGGGTATAACTATAGAAGGCAGCAGCATTTCCTTCTCAAAGGCAGATGAATATGAGCCTACACCAATGGGTGCACACTCTAAATGTATGAATTACCAGTTGGACAGCTGGTGACTCCACCGTTCGGCTCATGAACGGGACTATTTATTTAGAAAAAGAAATTTAAAAAGCATCCTGGCCACAGCTATCAAGCACCATCTGATGTGGCACAATGAAATGCGTGGAAAATCAACAAGGGTACGATAGAAAAAAAAAACTTTACCATCTTTTCCGCTTGCGTGTTCATGTCTCTTAACTTGTCGATTTTCTGCCTCTTTACAGTAAGGATCTTGGATAGCTGGACCTGAAAAGAAAGAACTGTGCATAAACACGCATGCTAAACAACACCTACACAGAACAAACAACAAGAACAAAACACACATGACAAAAAACACTGAAATGATTCTCACTCCTTCTTCCAAAACTATCACCAGCGTAGTGGCGAAAATTCTGAAGTTCAGTTAAGGGCATTGTAAACCGAGATGGGTTGTAGCAAACTAATGGGCGCAACGAAACAATCATAATTACACCACATAATTCCCATAGAAAGCTATGCATTAGCAATCTTGTTTAAAACAAAGCAAGAACAATCTGTAAATTGACATAAAGGACCTTTCCAAGTTGATAATGAAGACATACAGACAATTTCGAGCCCATCAGCCTCAAATCTGGCAGTACACATCACAGATAGTAATTAAACTCGTGCAGGCTTTTCAAAATCACCTCAGAGAGTTGGTCACCAAGCAACACGCAAAACTGGCTGCACAGTCAGAACAGTGGCCACACCCACACTCTGCCAATGATTCTGGCTCCTGGACTCTATGTGCGGTGTGCTGCTTCTCAGTGGAAGGCGGTTCAGCACTGATCATATTACACCACCATGAACTAAAAACAGCAGCAGGAAAAACAAAAACGTTTCCCAGATTCAGTCTTAATTGCCTGGACAAGCTTACAAGGTCATTTCAGACAGCATCTTTTACAATTTTTCTACTCCAAAGGCCTGTCCTCAATGCTAAGCAATAATAGTTAGACAGTATAACGTACAGCATACAACTTAACAGCCATGTTTTCCAAGTTCATTCAAACAAACGAAAATTGACCACAATCAAGTACTATCATAAAATAGTGATATTGTGATAGTGATGACGAACTTTTTGCACAAGTGCTTTCATATTTAACAATGAACGTTACAGGATTGCCACGTGCTCCGCCAAAATTTCAACCTGATCGTATTCTACCTTCGAAGTACCTACTCCTTGTACTGCGGTATGTACCACATTCTATTTTATTTTGTACTGGCATTCCTTGTATGAATTGGTTTAACCAACCACGAACAAAATGTCTTAATAAAACCTTATTACTCACATAACCTTGTAATTTAGGAATTCAGAACGCCCACCTACCATAAGCGTTAGAAACTCTACAGGGAACCCGCCTACAGTGGATGTTTCGTCGACAGACTGGAGCCCAGATCGTAGAGGAGAGGCACCTAGTAGCGGATCGTTGTCCTGCACAGAACAGCAGAGCATGCAAGAAATTAGAAGACTTGTTTCAGCTTCATTAAGTTTCATAAAGGTACATTTCTTAACACCGATCTATGGCCTTCACTCTGTAGTCTGGCAATTCACACCAATTGCACCATGTGCACTATGTCAGGGATGGGCGAATATTCGAATTCACTTCGACACGAATTAAAATTATTCGAAATTTCGAAGTATCGAAATGGACAAATACAGTCAACGCCCGATTTTTCGGACTCCCTAGGGATCGCGAAATCGTCCGAAAAATCGGGCAGTCCGAAAAAACTAATTTTTTTTTTTATTCTGCTGAAGCAGTCAAAACGCCACAGCCACGTCCGAAATGGCTTGAAGAGGCTTCACCAGCGCGAGCTCCCATAGAGAATACGTGTGCAGTTTGAGAAGCCCTAGTGTGCCCAAATTTGGTCAGATTTAAACGGGGTTTTCGGCACTGCATTCATTTTTAGTATATCGAGGAAATGTTGCGGACAGATATTTTGCTCGGGCTTTCATTTTTTTACAAACCAGAGGCAAATATCCATAAAAATTGTACATTTTAACGTCTCGCTCTTTCTTGTTGTCTCCCGAAGAAAATAGCTTAGTTATCTAAATTTCTTCCGTAACATTTCCTCCCTTTTTATTTCCTTATTGTTATGGCATAATTGTAATGCATGTCAAGCTTCTGGTTTCCATTTTACAGGCTTTGAAAGTGCTGCGTGTATTTTCAGTCTGGATTTAAAATTCGTGCCAAATTTAAGAGGTGCGACGTGGCTCCACCTGGTGTCGGCTATATTCCGCAATCCTACACTCTACCACCAGCCTCTCATATGGCTGTATTCGTGCGCTGCATAGAAAAGTAAGGGACTTGCTTTTAAGGGCTTCAATATTTTTTTTTTGTATCGTTTTTTGTGGAGGGAGGGGGGCTGTGCTGCCTCTTTTCCTCCCGAGCGTATTCCCCTCGACAATGAAGTGGAATGCGAGGCTAATGCAGGTGTGTGACCCAAACACAAAGCAGCGTTTCTTCGGCATCGGCATCACGACAGCGTTTTGGCTACCAGCACTTCGTATAAGCAGGGTGCCGAGAGGTCCTTGGTGTTGAGAAAACTGCCCCTTGTCCATAGCTAATCGTCCTATTGAGCACTCACAGGAATTTACTGCGGTTGCAAGGAGGACAGTGGCGGCTTCTGCAGCAGAGACTAGCCAAGAGGCTCGTGTGCTTTCGCTCAGTTCTGTCGGTCAGGAATACGCAGATGTGCAACATCGTGGCTGTTTAGAAACGTCATAGGCAAGCAGGCAAATCTGGATTTTAGGAAGTAATAGCGAGATTGGCTGCCGCGAACTGCTTCTTCAAGGCGCCAAATACACATGCATAGATCAGAACAAGCTTTGTTCATTGGAAAGAAAACATTATTTGATGTTGAGCGGCCACTGTCAAGTGTACTGTCAAGTGTAGATTGTATGATAATGAAAGCTGGTTCCTCGCATGCGCATAGATGAATTTGTGGTTTGTGTCGTATAAATATGCTTTTTGTTTTCAATAAAATCCAGTCGCGAGTCTGCGCCCGTCCTCGTTCACTTCCTTGTCCGTGTTTCCTTTGCGCAGCACCTTTTTTAAGCGACTAGCCCAGCAACATGCTTATTGATGCCATCTCTCGTGCGTGTTCCACGCGACAGTGTTGTGGTATGCGTGGCTAATGCAGGCGTGTCGCGCAAACACAATGCAGTGTTTCTACGGCGTCTCGACAGCGTTTCGGCTACCAGCTCTTTCTCTAAGCAGTTGTCGAGAGATCCTTGGTGCTCAGAGATTGTTCCCTACCCGTAGCTAATCGTCCTATTCGGCACCCGCAGGGATCTGATGTGGTGGCAAAACTAACAGCGGCGGCACCTGCAGCAGAGACTTGAGTGCTTTTGCTGCCTTGAGCGGGCAAATGGATAAAAAAGTGCGATCGGCTACCGCGAACTGGTCCTCCCAGGCGCCAACGGCACATGCGTAGATCAGAACAAGCTTTGTTTTTTGGAAAGAAAACATTAACTGACAAGTGTATGACTCGGCACGTGCTCTTTGCACAACGTAGCAACTTGGGGTGATATTGCTGGGACATTCCTCGGGAATTGACCCCGTCTTTGCGTTCGACCACCTTCGATGTAATTTTTAAACATTATCCTCGCTTGTATAACTTTTTTCCGTTTGCCATCTTAAATTTCCAAATGCTAGCCTAAAGCGTGCTGTATGTAATATATAAATTTCGGAGAAGTGCACAATATAACATATAATAAAACAGCATAAGCGTACAAATCTTTTATTTTGAATTTTCTTACAATGGTAATGTTCTCAAAGTA
The DNA here is from genome assembly GCF_013339695.2 of Rhipicephalus sanguineus. Lineage (NCBI taxonomy): Eukaryota > Metazoa > Arthropoda > Arachnida > Ixodida > Ixodidae > Rhipicephalus > Rhipicephalus sanguineus. Next base: position 61,894,540 of record NC_051177.1, on the reverse strand, counting down.
GCCGTGCCATCTAATCACCTAAGTTGTCTAGATGGCACAGAAGCAGATCAAAGTGTCCCCGAGAGAAAACAACGTAAGCAGTGCCCGAAAAAAAATTTTTTTTACGAAAGTTGCTTTTTACGGCATAGTCAGTTGTGAATCGCGATAAGAGGGTTCTGCGTTAAAATAATACATCTAGTACTTTGTAAATGCCAATTAATTACATTTCATTCAGGAAGTTGGAGGGGGCATTGGAACTAATCTGATGTCACCGTTTCTCGCTCCGTGCGTTCGAGCAAGAGCTCACTCTGCGTCTCAACCAGTTTGTTCACAAAGATGGCTGCCACGGTGACGTCAATGCAAGCTATGTATTCCATAGCCTCTGACAATAAGCGGCAGAGAACTGTGAAGAGAGGTCACTACCCATTGTTTGGGTTACTGCGGGAGCGGTGTGGCGGTACGGAGAAGTTGGAGGAAATGGCTTACACCGCAGCGGTACGGGGAGGACAAAGCGGCAAAACCCCTCCATCGCATTTGCTACGGCTATGCTGACGGAAAACATAGGAGCGTTCACCCTTTTTTGAGGCATTCCCGGGCAAGTTTCAAACAGCACTACTTTTCGCGCGCGGAATGACCTTTTCGCACCCTTTCATGACCTGGTGAGATTTACACGCCTAGAGTGTACTCTAACCTACCTCCCTTTTGCGGTGTGTAAGTGCTGCCATCTATGGACACAAAAAGTTCAACTCTGAGTTGCTTTGGAGCTGGTGAGCCCTCTTAATGCCTCCCAGTACATTTATCAGGCATTTTGGTGCGCGTCCAGGCTCTCGAAAATACATTCGGTACCTGCCGCAAACTCCGCTTAACTACGTGCCAACTGCCACTTGCAAATTTGCTGAGCGCCGCTGATGCAAGCAAAGCACGGAACAGATTACGGCTCTCTCGCGTGGAGCGTTTAAAAATGATGACGCGGAACACTGTGGCGGAAATGCGGACGACTCGTCCGGCTTTCCCCGATGCGTGCGCGCACGTAAACGATGCACACACGCATCGCCGAATCTCCGCCAATACGCAGCATTTGCTGCCATGTGAAGCTGATCATTTCTAGTTGTGTGCAGCATATCGCCAACTAAGCCGACACCGTCACTGTACTGTAGCTGCACCGTACACACGCATTTGTCATGAAAGGGCTCGTGATGGCCACTGCGTTCCTGAGCGTACACGGGTGCGGCAATGGTGAGCTGGTTTCGTTCGTGAAGGCAACGCGTCAGTGTGGTGCACTTAGCGGTCTCGCACAAAGAGGCAGCATGAATGGCGACACGGCGCGTTTGGGTTTTCGCCTATTAAATGCGTGCAGTACACATGCAACTGCGCTAGGCCACATGCACTACCGAGCAGTTAACTGAAGAGGCTTGTCGTAAGGGCTGTCAGCAACTAAGCCGTACTGGCACGTTTGTCTCCTGCCGCCATCACGCCTCCGTGCATTTTCGCTGCTTATCCGTAAAGACATCGCCGCACAGCGCCGTGACAGCGGCCCCTTTGAATTTCTGGTCTGCTTACAGTTCGGCATTGTGGCAAAGCTGACTTTCGGACTCTGCTACTGTCGCGAACACATCGACTCGCGAAAGCACTGGTTCGAACTTACGAGATAGACGCGGCAGAGGTGGGGCTTCAATTAATGCCTTTCGGACCTGCGATTTGGGCAGAAATTCCGAAAAATCGGACGCCGAATCGGGCTGGTGACGGTGCCGCGAAAGCGTCCGAATTTTCTAGCATGTCCGGAAAGTAGGGCGTCCGAAAAATTGGCAGTTGACTGTATATGTATAGTTGACCGCATGTAACCCCCTGTAAAGGTGGTTTCACTGCAGTGTGAAGTTTCTATGCCGTGAAATCACCCATCCAGGGGGAATCCGCACTGCCACGACGCCACACTTCAAGGTTGAATGTACATATTACCTTCACCTCAATTAATTGTTTTTTAAGTTTAAAAGCCTGTAGTTAAGGTATTGTACCGCTTATAACTTGCACCCTACTGCTATTCAAATCTTGCTACTACTATTCAAACTTGCTTCCATGTCAAACCAAAAAAGTGACATTAACCAGTGATGCTACCGAGGACTTCTGATTTGGAGCAATTTTTGGAGCAGCAAAATTTCCGTTTTGGAGCACTTTGGAGCAGCAAAATTTTCATCTTGGAGCACTTTGGAGCAGATAATTTTGCATCTGGGAGCACTTTGGAGCAGCGAATTTTACATCCTGGAGTGCAATACAGAAGCATATTGCATTAACATTCAAGCACCTGAGTATTATTATGGGGCTGTTATGAAGGCTAGAAATATTTCAATTCATGGCAAATCTCATGGAAAAAATCATCTCAGGAGCATAGGCGTGCGCACAGGCCCCCCCCCCTAATTACATAAGAGGGGGGGTGCAAAATCTGCCCCGTACATTGACCCTTGCGATAGCAATTATATGGACACTCTCGGCGGATTTTTGCCGTCGCCGTTGCCGTAATTTTCCGTATGAAGTCCAAATTGTAGCGAAGCGTTCGTAGTCGGTAATGGGTCGTCCTCTCGAGCGCCTTCTAGTGGGTCGCCTCTTCTCTGAGAGCACGCTCCTCGTGCAGAGAGTCGGCCCCGCTTTGGACTGTCGCCGTCGCCGAGTGCCCGCTAATAAACGTCTTGACAAAATTAATAACATCACCACGCGCATTCTAGCCGCGGGTAAAAGCTCGCGAGCGCTGGCGACGAACGCGGCTGAAGCGGAGATTAAAGGGATACTGAACAAAATTTTCGCCGCCGAGATAAATGACTCAATTGAAAGATTGGGTGCTGAAATTTGTTAAAACAACCTTCATTTCAGCCAGAGACTAACAGAAAATAATGAATTTAATGCATTTTTCGCGAATTGGCGCGTCTAGCGGCCGCGCCGCGAACTAGAGAGGAAGTGACGCGAAACTCCGCGGATAGTGACTCGCCAACCGTGCTCGCAGCAAAATCGCTTACCAATCGACATCGCAAGCCGCCACCCGCTGCCGCGCGTCTCTCTCAAAACGTGTTTTCACGGTCGGGAAGGTGTTCTCCGTGCGTGTTCTCAACCGGCAGCCAACGACGCCATTGCCGCACTCTCGGCCGTATATTTGTTTTCTCAAGCGGAGCTTGCGCCCACGTCTACGAATTTGCCGTCTGTGTTGTGTGCTGCTACGTAATGTGAACGGTGAAGCACCTGACACAACGCAGAATGCCTCAACGCTGTTCTGCGCTAGGGTGTGCCCTGTCATACCTTTCCAACAGAGCCGAAGCTTCGAAGGATATGGATTCGCGCTGCGCGCCCATCGCAGCCAACGTGGGTGCCTTCAAAGCGTGACTTTTTGTGCTCCGAACACTTCGAGGATAGTGACTATGAGTTACTGTGTAAATTGCTGGTCCCGGCTGCCGACCCACGTTGGGCTACGGCGGCTCGTCTGGCTCGTCGTCCTTGCTGTCGCTTGACACAGCAGAACGGTCACACGCATATGGTTGTATTGGCGCATCCGTTTTGGAGGCCTGTCGAACTCGGAGTCGCAATGACCGCTCGTGGAACCACTGTCACTCGCACCTTGCATCTTTGCGCTCTCGCGACACGCTCGGTAGTTGTAGCGGTTTTTGAGGAATAAGCGCTATTTTGTTTCCTATGTGGGGAAAAGAGGACAAGGCTCAGCGCCACACCAGCCACCCTCGGTTCCTGAGAGGAGAGGTGGAGAAAGGGAAGTGGCAGGGCAGGAGAGAGCGTGCCGGTTGCCCCCCTCTTGCTGGAGCACTCGACGTCACGTCCGCCGACAAGCGCAGTGGCATGTAGCCGCCGCGCTCTCACAATCCAGTAAAAATACGGCCAACTGCTCGAAATTACGTGAAATAAACGCTGCGTACAGGAACAGTCGTGTCGTCCGAGTCGAATGTAAGTGTTTTCGTAGATTTTTCAAAATTTTGTTCAGTATCCCTTTAAACTAGCCGGCCGTCTGTCTCCGCCGCACGGACAGCGCATGAGATAACATCTTCCCGCATGCGGGCCTGCCGTCTATTGCTCATCAAACAGAGAGGTAACGCCCCGCCCGTCTTTCGTAAGGAGCATGAAGGGACGCCAGGTAGCGGAAAGGGGGGGGGGGGGGCATCGTTCGAAGGGCGCAGTCGCTTGCGCGCGCGCTACCTCGCGGCATCAGGAGACGGCTCGTAAACTTGCTGCGCTCTGAACGCTTCCTTCGCGTTTAGAGAACTCAGAGCAAGAAAACGCTTCGGTTCCTGGAGGCGCCATATTCCCTTAAACCAGCGTTTTGTTGAGTTACGCGAGATCGGACCCAAAAGAGTTAGCTGCTAGTCTTACTTCGTTTCACAATACAATTTTTTGGTATCGCATTCATTGCTTCGCTCTTAAGCGAAACTGAGTTTTTTTTTAACCGTTAGCTATTCCGAAAGCGAGGGGCGGACGTGTAACATGGCGTAGCCGCTTCACTGTGGGCTGTCAGCGACGGGCCCGCTACTGACAGCTGCGCATTTGCGGCTGCTCCGACTAGGAGATATGATTTTACTAATGAGATGACATTTTTAAAAAAGCAAGCAAAAAATTCGAATTGGAACCCTAGCACGTGAGCTCGAAAGGGCAGGGCCTTTTAAGGGGTATTTACCGCAGAGTGATTACAAACTCGGACGTGCTGGCGGAAGAAATTACGAAAAAGCTGTTCTGGATGAAGATCCATGGATAAAGTATATCTGAGGAAAAGTGTCAACGCGTTTCCACCGTTCGCGTGCTCTTCCATAAACGCGAAGCAAGGAAAATGCGATATTGTCCCATATATCTACTGCGAGCGATCCCAGATTTCATTCCGCGATGTCCGGAAACAGAAGTGACAGACATTTTAGCGGCATAGTTATTACTGAACATTGCTTTCCTTACGTGCCGTGCGACGCTTGAAACGAGCTATCAGCAGCGTTTCTGGAACAGACGACGTCCGCCGATGAATTGCCGTCGCACTTTCTCGCTACCGATAGGCCTAGACGTCACGAGCCTCTGCGGAGAGCGCGTTTTGCTGTCGAGCCGACTTGCAGAACAGAAGCTGCGTCGGCACCGTGCATGGCATCGTGGCTTACTCGGAACGCACGCGCGAGCGCTATTTATTCAGCGGAATAATTCTTGGTCCATGATTGAGACTATATTGGCAGCCCCAAGATCGAGCTGCACATGTTCTGACGCGCCGGCGGTGCGATTGTCGGTAATAGACTCCTCCAAACCCGAGACTTTGGCGCAGTTTGGCGCAAATTTCGTCGATATTATCAGGATGGCGCAGTAAATACAATTTGGCGCACTTTGGCACAATTGGCACAGGAGTGGAATCACTGCATTAACACATGAGCTCCAGTCCTTAATACTAGTATTGTGCAAGTTTGTTGGCTCATGACAAAAATGCCCATTTTTCCTTATAATACAGAGTACATACTATTCGAACTATTCGGTTCGAAATTATTCGACCAAATTCCCTTTGAACGTCAAATTTACTACTGCCCATCTCTACACTATGTTTTTCATGTGGGTCTATCCACAAAGTTTCAACTCAATAAGCACTTACAGCACCACCAAAAAGATGTGGTAAGGGGTGCACAGCTAGAATTCGTCAGCTGATCAGCCTCCTAAGCAACCCAGAATAATAAAATTAGTCCATGATGCACAGCTGTTGTAATTGAACTGGCATGCTTGTTTCCAAGAATCGTGAATCTTGCATCTTGCTCCACCGCAGCACTCCATGTATTCACATACCGCATACTGTGCAGCCTCCTGGGATGAAAGAATGGTTATTTCTTACAACGTGCCGATGCCCGCAGCCGCACCAAAGTGCTTGTCGAAGTGCTTGTTGCGTGTCTTGATAACGAAACTGACATCATGCTGTGGCAAATCAGCTTGTATAAAAACTGTACCACGTGAAGAGCAATGTGCATGAGCCACAAAAATAAGATGCCCCAAGTGTCCGTTAACACCATTTACACCGTCTCAATGATGTGATCGACCGAAGCCACTTCAGCACAGCTTCTGGAGCAGCTAAAACCTCGCTTTGGAGCTGCATACCAACCTTGTGAAGCAGTTACCAAACACACATTTTCAACTGCAGATACTTGTACCTAAGCTGCAGCAGTTAGAACACATGTTGAACAGAACAGATTTATGCACAAATATGTGTATGTTTGCTTAGAATACCCCAAAAGATGACATTAATTTACTGCTCTACAGAAAGCCCTAAGTTTCTTTAGTGCTGAGAGCACAGGTCATCTAACATTTTCCCGAAATGAATGTGACTTTCCTCAATGCTTTAGTTACACTGCTGGAAGCAGAAGCTGTGTATATTTTTCATAGATTCTGTTTATTATATCCATAGGTAATATTCTGATGATGTTCGTGCTTTCAGAACGACTATAGGTCTTCACTGCGTGATGAAGTGCCTGCTGTTGTGCCTTATGGAGAGAATCGTTAGGATCCTGGCTCATGGGTGGTTAATAAAATATAGGGTTTAATAGTTGGTCCTTTGTGCCTGAAATATAATTTTTGCTCCATAAAATTTTCAGTAATGGGAGGCTACGTTTTTAATTTCGGCAAGTTCTCAACCATGAACTGTTGCTGTGGTCGAGAAACAGAAACGAGATACCGGGATGCTTGGACACCATCCTTTCTCAGCAAAATCCCACAGTCCATTGCAGCGCGTGGAATTGTTGACAAAGTCTGGTGATTGTATGGACTTAAAGGGCCAGTAAACAGGCTCCGACTTTTTTTTTTACACCCCCCAAACAAGCTCGCCAATTCGTACAGTAGACCGCGGCGATCACATTTTCCGAATATTACAGCGCCGCGAGCCGCGCAGACCCTCCATTTCGAAAAACAATTCCCACGCTTCTTTCCTTCGCCGGACCAATCCCCCTCGTACGCGCAGTGAGGCGAACTTGCCCATGGGCAACTTGAATTCCTCGTCAGCCACCCATACAAAACAATGCGAAAAATGTCTCGTCACAACGAATACTTTTTCTGGGTATTTCCGCTTGAACGAAGTTTTTGCGAGTGCCACATAAGGAAAAGGAGCTTGCCTAGAATTGCCGCAAAATTCCGCTAGAAACTCGACCATTTCTCATTGCCAGAGCCATGCGGCCGCATCACAAGAACCGTGTCTTCATCGGAGACATGCTTTCTGCCACCAGATGCACATCCCGGTACATTATTCGCCATTGAGATGCTCCGCAACAGATCGTCCATCCATCATGATGCTGCCGGCGGGTTTGATGCGCGTGCGGGCCGTGGAAGAATCGTTCTTCAAGAATTCCTGCTATTGTTTTGACGTAGCACTCAAAACAATACTGCTCGTCGTCACAAGCCCTGCGATCGTGAATGACATCCACGGCGTTTTGAAGGCACACGCGTGGCCAGCGCGCACCTAGTATAAGTGTAACTACATTCTACCACAACCGCTGCGAACACAAATGCGGTCGTGTCGACGCGATCATGGGCGACCACGAAAGTACGTGTGCATCCAACATACGTGCACCGACTCAAAGCAATGCTGCAGTCAAAACAGTGGTAGACGGGGTCAGAGATAGCAGCGACGCAGTTCTGAAGGCCAGTGTGCACAGAATGAAAACGAAACTACCGTTTGCCGCAACCGCTGCGCAGGAAACTGCGGTCGCTATAGTTGCGATCATCGATAGCGAATACGCTCAAGTACGTGGCTAACACACTGAAAGAAAGATCAAAGGCAATAAAGTCGTAAAACGGCACGAAGCGTTTCGGCTTTTTTTTTCGCTCGCTTATGACTGCGGTAGTGCGGAGCTTCAGCACTTTGTTTTTAGTTAGCCTCTAGCGAACTTTAGCACGCTCCTTCGTGGCGCTACGCGCTCCGCACGCTTTGAGGGTAGCCTGCATATAGTATTTGCTAGTGTATAACGCACATGTATAACTCACGTATTGACACAAAGCCACCTTCCTTGCATTACAGTGAAGTCAACTTACGCACCGAAATTCGCGTATAACCCGCAACCCGAGTTTAGCGCTAGATTTTCTTTATAGTATTTTGTGCGTGTTATACGCGAGAAAATACATTCACTCGGTGTGCGGCCAAGTACGTGCGAGTTAGCAAGAGTTAAATGCAAAGGACATACATACGCTTGTCAGGACTAAAGGACGAGTCATGATCATCAGATCTTGCTAACTGCTGTTGTCTATGGATGAAATTTCGCTGCAACGAAATTCTGCGACAACGAACTTTTTCGCGCGTCCCGTCAATTTCGTTGTAGCGGGATTTTACTGTATGTCAATTTGTTCATTTCGAATATTTCGAAATTTCGGATAATTTAAATTTGTGTCAAAGCAAATTTGAATACTGTAATATTCGTTCGAATATTCGAAGTGCTCCAATATTTGCACAAGCCTATTGCATGCTCTTCATGGAAACCCTGGGCTTTCGCAGAACCCAATTTCGGGAACCCCTGATTTTAGACTGCTACACTACACTCACCAACTGTGGTCCATGGCCGTACACAGTCCTTGGAGGGCTCAGGTAGAACACTTGCCTTGGCCTCTGTCTTTGAAGAAAGGAGGACTTGGGCATTGTTTCAGGAGGGTCCAGGCTCTGGGGAGGGGGGAAAGAAAAAAACAATCTATTGTTGCAAAGTAAAGACAAACTTAATTTTAGGCTTTACAAGTCAGAACCACGATCAGAATCTGAAACGTGCTGTAGTGCAGAACACTAAGCAAGTTTTGGACAATCTTGACCTCATCCCCAATGCATCACACACCAATGGTTTTGCATTCGACCTCAATCTTAATGCAGTCGCCACAGTTAAGTCCCATATGACACAATGCAGAATTCACTAAATGACACCAACGCAGATGACATGACACCAATGAAACCAATGCAGAATTCACTAAATGTGCCAAATAGGTGGTTGCAGGCAGCTTTTCATAACTTACAGGTTAATAAAAGCATAAAGAACGTGGTAAAAGAACTCTAAGTAGCCATGTCCCAGTGTACCACATTAATACTTCACCACCTCCATTAACCCAAATAAAGGAAGTAGCCAAATGGTATATAATGTACAGTCAACTGCCAATATTTTGGACGCCCAATTTTCCGGACATGCTCGAAAATTTGGACGCTTTCACGGCACCGTCACCAGCCCCATAGACGTCAATGGTCAAGAACGTCGGAAATTTTGGACGCTAAAACTCTTCAGCGTCCGATTTTCTGGACTTTCTGCCCAAATTGCAGGTCCAAAAGGCAATAATTGAAGCCCCCACCTGCCGCGTCTATCATCTCGTAGGTTCAAACCAGCACTTTCGCGAGTCGACCTGTTTGCGACAGTAGCAGAGTCCGAAAGTCAGCTTTGTCGCGATGATGGGGTGAAGCGGACCGGAAATTCAAGGGCGCCGCTATCACGGCGCCGTGCAGCAATGCCTTTACGGATAAGCAGAGGAAATGCACGGAGGCGTGATGGCGGCAGATGGCAAACGCGCCAGTACAGCTCAATCGCTGACAAGCCTTACGATAAGCACCTTCAGTTAACTGCTCGGTAGTGCATGTGGCCTAGCGCAGTTGCATGCGTAGTGCACACATTTAATAGGCGAGAACCCAAACGCGTCGCGCCGCCATTCATGCTGCCTCTTTGCGCAACCGCTAAGTGCGCCGCACAGACGCGTTGCCTTCACGAATGAAACCAGCTCGCCATCGTACAGCGATCACATCACACTGGCAGAGATACAGGCGGACGTGGTTGCATGTAAGCGGAAGTGCGGGCAGCAACGCATTGACAACTTTTTGTGGCCACTGGGACCCTGAAGTGTCAATAAAAGTATTTTTTTTTCTGACGCAATCGTTTTTTCGGACATTCGATAATTCGGACTTATTTACGTTCCCCGTGGAGTCCGAATTATCAGTCGTCGACTGTATTGGCGTGGCACAGTGTCAACACATTAATAATAATAACTGTTGCGGTTTACATCCCAAAACCATGATATGAAATTAAGGAGACTGTAGTGAAGGGCTCCGGAAATTTCAACCACCTGGGGTCCTTTAACGTGCACCAATATCCAAGTACTTTAGCACATGTCAACACATTAGTTAACGTGCCATTAGAACATGTCAACAAATCGGTTAAGGGGCAGTGACACAAATATTATGGTGTGGTGTTTTTTTTTTTGCTGCAGTATGTCACTGGAGGCCTATTAGCCATAACACGGCACATTGCTTGCTGCAGTGTGTGAGATGTAATTAATCGCAATCTGTTTATTACCGACCAGTCTCAGTTTTGATTTGGGAGAGCTCCGAGAACAACAAGCCGCCGTGTGCAACTAACGCCATCTAGCGTGTGAAACGGCACACAGAAATGTGACGCACTTCCGCGCTGATTGCTTCGCCTGCCGCGTTCTTTTGCATGCAGCATCTGCAGTGCAATGTCGCTGTCATCGTCATCATTGCCTCGTGGCAACGACCTTCTTGAGGCTTCCACACACCGTACACAGCAGCTCCAAATGATTGCCAATAATTTTTTAGACGTCAGCAATCATACTAGTACTCATGATTACACTGTACATGCACGAATGAGTAATTAAGGAACAAAATGTGCTGTGTCCCTGACAGCTAGTACTAATAGCTCCTTCTAAATCTCAGTATGCTTTTCCATAGGACACCAGTGTAATGCGGCAAAAGTGTCTTGAAAAGCGTTCTACACGCAATAATACAAGCATCAGGAAATTTGAGAACTACTGTCCTTTTCCATTGCGATAGCAACTATATGGACACTCTCGACGAGTTATTGCCGTCATCTCCCGTATAAAGTGCAAATTGATAACATATCCCTGTGCATAGTATGTTCTACCGTGGGTAAAAGTGCGCGAGTGCGGGTGACGAACGCGGCTGAAGCAGAGATCAAACGAGCCGGCCCATCTCCGTCGCTCGGAGGGCGCATGCGATAACACCACTCTGCTCAGGGGGCCTGTCGTCGAAGCAGAGAGGAAACGCCCCACCCTTCTTGAACGAGCATGAAAAGACGCGGGGGGAGGGGGAAACTGTCGCTCGAGCAGCAACTTTGAGCTTTGATGCTAAGGGCGCGATCGCTGGCACGCGCACTATCTCGGCAGCCCTCAGCGGGCGGCTCGTATATCCTTGTATACTTGCTGTGCTCTCAATGCGAAGACACTGTGCAGAAAGAGCATTTTTCCCTGGCGCGGCCGTATTCTCTTACACCGTCGTTTTGTATAGTTATGCAAGATCGGATACAAAAGAGTTCGCTGCCAGCCTCACTTCATATAACATTACAATTTGTTGCTGTCGCATTCATTGTTTCGTCCTTGCGGTGAAACTGTGACTTTTTTCTTTTCTTTCACGGGGGGCTCAGGGTTAGGGTCTGCGCGTATGTATTGGATGATGATGCCCACACTGCAGATGACCAACGCGGCCTCTATTTCTCGCTAAAACTTGCGCAACTCAGAAAATTTTGAAACTGGTCAGGCATTTTGGTGCAGCGTGGCGCAATTTCAACAAATTTCACGGTTTTGGCTCAGCTTGGCGCAAAAATAAGGAATCGTATCAAATTGGCGCAATTGGCGCAGCTGCTGCATCCCTGGCTATACGCATGTTCACGAGAATCGATCCCCCAGGCTTTTTCAGGTGCAAAATTTTGTGTCAGTACCCCTTTAATAAAAAAGACACGAACATGGGCACAACACGATCTGTAGAATCAAGCAGTTTTATATGAGAGGTCTTCATTCCTTTACTCACCAGGACTTCATAGTCGGGCACCGAATGTGTCCCAAGGCCCGACCGGTCGAACTTGGTGCGATACGTTGCTGTCTGTGTGTCGACAGCATCGATAGAGCCTTCAAAAAGACCATCTTGTGGTTTTCTTAAGCGAGCTGAAGGAAAAACAGAAACAAATACTAGTAGTGAGACACTACATCTGACAGAACAGGTAAACAGCACCAATACAGAACAATTCAATAATATGACACTATGGCCGCAACATTAAAAGGCAATTAAGTATATCAACTGAAACAGCCATTCTATTATAAACCACTCCTTCGAAAGTGCGACCAGTTACCATTTCGGACAACACTGGAGGGAATATAATCAAAATTGTGGTAATTTATAGATAAATAAAACACAATCCATAGAAGTCTAGAACAGCTAGTTAACTTAGCTTTTAATTTGAATTTTATGAAATTAGGAAATTTCATACATGGTCAAGTCTACAATGAATCTGCACCATTGAAAACATTGCAAAGTTGGGAATTCAGCAAAATTTTAATGTTGCAGTTATCGCCAAGGACAGATAATTCTAGCACTGCTGTCTTTTGTTACTATTTTCTATATCACAGTGGGGTTAGAGCTGTTTCTGGGTAGACGTAAGGCTGTGCCCATAAAATCTGGAGGATTGGTCAGAATTTCGGAGTCTCCTGCGCAAATTGGGGAAGTTGGCAAGTACAGAAATATCAACTAACTACTAATTAGTATTTATGTGTCCGTGCCGTGGCTCGGGGATAGTGCCCGCGGCTCAGCACTGCAACACCTTAGCCCCTAAGCCCCTTGTAGTGGTTCTTGGGCCCTCAGACACAGACAGCCAAGTCAAGCAGAAGGAAATTATTTATCGATGACACATTGTAACAAATACATACATTTTCAAATGCCAAATGATACAATTACTCTTCCACAGTCCATATAGTCCCACACTTACGCATGCGCGAGTAATCGGCACGTGCTCACTGTCTGACTCGGAGTCTATAAGTCCATCAGACGTCACTCACGGTAACGTCAGAGGTGTAGATGATGCAAGTTTTCAGCGGGAAAAGGCACGATGAAGTCGTACAAGAGGGCACGATCATTCAGGAATACACAGGCCCACACCACCTGACGTAGCCCCAAGGCCACGCCCTGAGCAATCGGTTGTGCCAGACCCGAACAGACGCAGCATCATGGCCAAGATCTCAGCAATTGGTTGGTCATGGACACCCCACCTGGCACAGGATCAGCTGCTCGCCCTGACCCGCATGCTCGTCCACCGCAGGGACAGCACGCTAGGCCTGGTACAGAACTCTCGCGCCTCAAGGACACGCCATGCTCGCCCCGGATGGTCTTGGTCTGGTGCCACCAGCTCAGTCCATTTGGTTCCTCAAGTCGAACGTACTACGCACTTGCTAGCTGGCCACGCTCTTCCTCAGCCAGTCAGCGTTCCGAAGCTCACAAGCTTCATGTTCATCTCTCCCGTGCACTCACTTCATCTTCTTCGGTTCCGTTTTCTCTTTCAGTTACCGGTAAACAGCCTCTTACTACACCCCCCTACAGCAGGGTTATAAAACTTCAAGTAAACACTTGTAAAATCAGAGGACAAGCCTTGATTAGTACACATTAAAGGGTCACTAAAGTGAAACAGTGAATTGGCTTAGATTGATAAATTGCACTCTAAGAAATTTAATGTCGTTAATTTCGCCACCATAGGTTTATTGATAGAGGAGAAATCAAGGTCAAAGTTTCATTTTAAAATTTCGCGCCGAAATCTCCGCACAAGACGCAGGGGTGAGACGGCTGAAATCGATTTGGGAGCAGTTTTGGGAGCAGCAAAATTTTAATTTAAGAGCAGGAGAACCTTGTTTGGGAGCAGTTAGCGGCATTTATTATGTCATTTTTGGAGCTTGAAAAAACAAATCTGTAGCAACTTGGAGGAACAAGCACATATTTTAATTGGCTTAGAATACACATAACATTCAAACAGCCTTTCGAGAAGGCTTTTTTTAACAGATTATCGCCAGGTATGAACTACACTATCTTTTTACAAACCACGCAATTTATACAGTCAACGTCCGATTTTTCGGACTCCCTAGGGACCGCGAAATCGTCCGAAAAATCGGGAAGTCCGAAAAAACGAATTAATGCTTTTTACTCCGCTAAGCGGTCAAATCGCCACAACCACGTCTGAAATAGATTTAATGCCTCCCAGTACAATTATCAGGCATTTTGGTGCTCGACCAGGTTCTTGCAAATACATTCGGCACCTGCCACGAACCCCGCTTAACTACGTGCGTGCCAACCGCCACTTTTGCATCTCCTGATGAGCGCCGCTGATAACAGCAAAGCGCAGAATAGATTACGGCTCTCTCGCATGAAGCGTTTGGAAACGATGACGTGTTGCTGCCGTGTCAAGCCGATCGTTTCTAGTTGTGTGCAGCACTTCGCCAACTAAGCTGACATCGTCACTGTACTGTTGCTGTATCGTACGCACACATTTATTATGAAAGGGTTCGTGATGCGCACTTTGTTCCTGACCGCACACGGGCGCGGCAATGGCAAGCTGGTTTCGTCCGTGAAGGCAACGCGTCTGTGCGGCGCACTTTGCCGTCTCGCACAAAGAGGCAGCAGGAATGGCGGCGCGGCGCATTTGGGTTCTCGCCTATTAAATGCGTGCAGTACGCATGGAACTGCGCTAGGCCACATGCACTACCGAGCAGTTAACTGAGATTCTTATCGTAAGGGTTGTCAGCGATTAAGCCGTACTGGCGCGTTTGCCACCTGCCGCCATCACGCCCGTGCATTTCCGCGGCTTATCCGTAAAGACATCGCCACACGGCGCCGTGATAGCGACCCCTTTGAATTTCTGGTCTGCTTCACCCCATAACACTTCGGCATTGCGACGAAGCTGACTTTCGGACTCTGCTGCTGTCGCAAACAGATCGACTCGCGAAAGCGCTGGTTCGAACCTACGAGATGATAGACGCGGCTGAGGTGGAGGCTTCAAATAATGCCTTTTGGACCTGCAATTTGGGCAGAAAGTCCGAAAAATCGGACGCGGAATAGTCTCAGCGACCGAAATTTCGGACGTTCTAATACATTGACGTCTAAGGGGCTGGTGACAGTGCCGCGAAAGCGTCCGAATTTTCGAGCATGTCCGGAAAATCGGGCGTCCGAAAAATCGGCAGTTGACTGTATAACCCGGGTAACAAGATATGAAATAGATAAAAAAAGTTTTTCCAACTAGGTTCCCTTTACATTTGAAAATAAGAGAAGAAAAAACATCACACTTCTCAAATATAAAAAAAAAGAACTGATTGCACAAGAACTGTAGTCGCATAGCAGTAGGTCTTTGCTTTAGATAAGCAATACCATTTAGCAGATTACTGCTTTCACTTTTTGTCGGTCTGCTTATTTAGCTTTTCAAGCTTCCCCAGAGCTTCCTGTAGGTCAGTGTTCCCCTTCGTGGGGGGGGGGGGGGAGGAGGAGCGCAAGGTCTGCCACATACCGCCCATACACTGACTTAATCGGGATTGGGGGCGCTGCGATGAACCTACGCCCTCCCTGAAGATGAACGAACCCTGCGTACGTCTGTAAGCACCCCATCACAATAAAGTGCCTTCAGCTATCATCTCGGCCGCGCGGGTGGCGTAGCGTCATGTGTACCGCACGCTTTTAACCCTTTGAGGGTCGAATTTTTTCGCGAAATCCAGTCCAAAAATGTGTAATTTTTTTATTGCTGAAATAAATTCTTCAGATGATTTTATTTAAGAAAAAAATTGTCTAAAATTTTTTTTCGTGACCGTAAAGTGACAAAAAAATCATTTTTGTTGTTACATAAATATGGTTTATTCGTAGTAAAATCAAGCAAAATCCTGAAAAAAAAAGCTTAACCTTTTTTTATAAATAAAATTTATGCATTGTATTAAACGTAGCTCACAGACATACAAAAATAAGCGCACCAGAGTACTTTTCCGGTTAAAAATGCTCGGGCTCTAATACAAAACTTTTCAGCGTGTTATAGTCATTGAAGCATGGCTCGCCGCGCACGCTTTTCAGATGTCGCTCCGTGATCGTCATCGGAGTCTAAACTCGTCAAAAAATCCTCGTCTGACAAACTGAAATCCAATTAATCAGATTCTGATTCGGCACTTGGGGAATAGTCCGCATCGGAAGAATCGCTGCTCGACTCACTGGCAGCAGAGCAACCGGCGCGCGCTTCCACAGAGTAAGCGAACTGCGTCAGTGAGCGCATGGAAGAAAACTCTATGGTTGTGCGCCCGTCCGGAAAGCAAAACGAGTGAAAACTCTACAGTAATCCTTCACCTTATCGCCAACAAGACGTAGGTAGCTTTTCCGAGACCCCAAAAACAGGAAACGCAATCACGGCGGCGTCGTTTGTGTAATTTAGCGCCGCTTGGAAAGAGATGTAATCGCGCCCCGGGGTGCGATAAACGAGAGAGTAACAAGCGGTCACTCTTTGAGAGATTAGAAACCAAACAACCATCAGCTTTGCGGGCGCAAGAAGCGAAAACCACCCGAAGGACGAAATCGAAACCAGCCGCACCGCGTGCGCGCGTTCCGATGCGCAACTGAACGCCGCCGCGCCGATTTGGAAAGCAAAAAAAAAAAGAAAGACGGAGAGACATCGGCACATTGAAAAAGAATTGCATGTATTCCCGAAGCGTGGCAGTACATTCCAAGCAAGAGAAATGATCGAAGAAGGCGCGCGTTTGAAACCAACCACTCCGCGGGCGCGCTCGGTTGCACAAGCGATAGCCGGCGCGCCGTTTTGCGAAGCATAAAAAAAGCAACAACGGAGAGACTTCTGCGCATGAAAAAAATTCCACGTATTCCCGAAGCGTGGCAGCACATGCAAAGCAAGAGAAATGATCGAAAAAGGCGCGCACTTTAAAACAGCTGCACCGCGAACGCGCGCGGATGGGCAAGCGATAGCCGGCGCGCCGTTTTGGGAAGCAAAATAAAAATACAGCGCAGAGACATTGGCGCATGAAAAAAATTCCACGTATTCCCGAAGTGTGGAAGCACATGCCAGGCGAGAGAAATGATCGAAAAAGGCGCGCGTTTTAAAAATAAACGCTATGCCGTACATGTACGACGAAAACCCTTTGGTACCAGGAAGCTTCTGCCGTACATGTACGGCGAAAACCCTCAAGGGGTTAATAGGTGATATGAGAGTGGTCTGAAAAGTTCTCGGCCTGATGTAGAAAAAAGCGCTTTGGACCTTCAAAACTATTTTTATTTTTCAACATAGTCTCTTCTCAACTCGACACACTTGGTCCATCGATGTTCCAGAGCCAGGATTCCGTCCTTAAAATGACTTTGTGGAAGTTCTGAAAAGTACTCATCCACAGCAGCAATCGCTTCTTCATTTGATGAAAAACGTTGCCCACAAAGAAAGAGTTTGAGTTTTGGGAACAGGTGGCAGTCCGACGAGGTTAAGTCAGGAGAATAGGGTGGGTGCTCCAATAATTCATACTTCAAATCGTGCAATTTAGCCATTGCAAGATGCCGTTTGTGCACCGGTGCATTGTTTTGATGAAAGATGATTTTCTTCTTCTGCAAACCTGGTCTTTTCTCATGAATTTTCTGATCAAATTGAGTTAAAAGGTCAGAATAATACTCAACAGTTATGGTTTTACCCTTTTCAAGATAATCCACAAGCTGAATGCCTTCAGCGTCCCAAAAAACAGAGGCCATCACCTTTCCTGCGGAGGGAACCGACTTGGCTTTCTTTGGTGCAGAGGACCCGGCTTCAGTCCACTGCTTTGATTGTTGTTTTGATTCCGGTGTGTAATGGTGAATCCAAGTTTTATTCATTGTTATAAAAATGCGCAAAAAGTCCGCTGGATTTTTGTTATACAGCTCCAAAGCATACTGTGACATCGTCATGCAGTTGCGTTTTTGCTCAGGAGTAAGGATGCGCGGCATCCATCTTGCACAGAGCTTGTTCATGTGTAGTTCCTTATGCAAAATGTGACCTACACGTTCCATTGAGATGCCAACAGCCTGGGAAATTTCGCGCAACTTCACTCTCCTGTCTTCCAAAACCATATCGTGCACACGGTCAATCAATTCAGGAGTTGTTGCATGTTTTTGGCGCTGCTCGCGCAGGTCATCTTCAATGCTCTCTCTCCCCCGCTTAAACTCAGCAGCCCATTTCTTGACTGTGGAGTATGAAGGTGAATCTTGTTTGTAGACTTTAACCAACCTTTGGTGAGTTTCATTCGGAGATAAACCTTCTTTTACAAAGAACACTATCACTGCACGGTACTCAAGCTTCTCCATGCCTTACGGTGCTTCACACTACACCCACTGTGATCGACTGTCAAAGCCAAACTGTTAACCACGTTTCATCTGAGACTTGCAGAGACTTGTATTGTGGGAATCGAGCGTGCCTACCCCTTTGGCGCCTCATTCCCCAGCTAGTGCGTGTGTTGGGCTCGCGCGGCTCGAGCGCCGGGGACCGCCGTTAATTGGCAGTATGGCGACCACGGCGGCAGCGCCAGGCCTCTTTGTCTGGTGCGAGCCATGCGTCGGCTTCCCGGCGCGCGGCACGCATCCGGGCATGCCCGACATGCTCACATGCTCACGCCACCAAGCTAGCTTACGTCACTGCGCAACGCCTGTTCTCATTGGCCGCCAGTGACAACCCCCTTCCGCCTTGAGCTCGCTTCTGTCTGGCGCGGGCTTGCCCGCGTCAGATGCTCTCAGGCTAGCATGAGAGGTTGACGCGCTGCTCTAGCAGGCGGCTTCTCGTTCGTGTGCTCGACTGCTGCCCTTTGTGTGAGAGTCGTAGCGCCGCTGGCAAGCGTACTCGATCGGTCTTGCGGAGTTCCCTTTACGGCCTGCAAGCCCGTGACTGTCGTACTGTGCTGCATCTTGGGTTAATATACCCGTGTTGTTTGTTGACATCCTGCCTCGAGTGCCTTTTCTGCGCCGTGCCGGAGTCGACGAACCCGGCCGTAGTGTCTTTGTTCGCTGCGGCAGTGGAGAACGTCGCGTCCCTTCACGGTCGCCTCGTAGGGTAAGCTTTGTGCTAAACCTATCTCCACAGTATGAACATGCACATGAGTGCTGCAAGTTCTAGCTCGCGTCATTCTTATTGAGGCCGAGAACTTTTCAGACCACCCTCGTAACAAAAGCGCGCTGCATCACTGTTTGCTGCCACCTCGTGCGGGACCACCTTCAAGAATGCGTTGCGAGCGCCGAGAAACCTTACCGCTCGGACACTAAGTCGTGAAACGCGCGCGCGTACGACACTGAAAGCGTAGTGCCGTTGTAAGCATAATAGTTTCGAAACGCTCCTTGATGTCACCACCATGTGCTATAGGACAGTTGTACGAGAGAGCCCAAATCAGCGCTGCGGCAAACAAACAAACAAAAGAAAAGGATTTGTCGTGCGCACTTGAGGCACTATTTACAGAGGCACTGCATTTATTTCCTCCTTGGCGGCGTTGGCACAAGCCAGGAGATGCAAATTTGAACTTGGTGGTTAGTGCCTACTACCATTTAATGCGTGGGTTATGCCGCGTTCACGGCAGGTCTGTTTTAACGAGGTTAACGCATGCAGCCGGAAATATTCGCTCTATCCAAACAAAAAATATTCACCTTTGCTCATTGCGGGAGAACACACGCAGCAGCGTCGACACCAAAACCGTAGCTAGCAGAGGAACAAGCTATGCACAGAAACTGAGAGTGAACAACCCCGCTACGCAACAGTTGACAGAAGACCCAGAACACTCAGCCTACCGAGAAGCAGCAAGCTAGCGGAGCGGCAGCGCATTTTGGGGGGGGAGTCACACATATTTACAACCGCTCAGAGTTGATTATCACAGCACTATGGAAGCCTCCATTACAAAGGCGTGTAGAAGGACACGCTTGGGCGCGTTAAACGTGTTCTGCGATGCGAACGAGCATCCCTGGCGCTGTTTCTAAAGTTAAGTTTTCCCACGCTGAAACTGACACGGGCTTGAAAATTCTTGCTTGTGAGGTCGTTTCGGCGCAGTTCGGCACAGGAAAACGGAATCGTATCAAAAATGCGCAATATGCGCAGCTGTCTCACCCCTGAAGACGTCGTGGATTTCAAGGTGTATTTTTCGGATTTTGGCAACGTTGGCTCAATGAAATTACCTGAAACTTGGGTTGTTAAGCCTATGGCCCCCTCATAGGACAGTGAGCTTCATTTTTACTGACTGGGAACTATGTATGACCTAGCAGACGCCGTCAAAACATATGACAT